>NW_021464945.1:0-427 GCF_001605985.2 Dendrobium catenatum
GAAGTTTTAGTTTTAAAGCAGTATTAAAACTAAGAAACAATAAATTTTAAATTTTTAAATTAAAACTTTACAACCTCATACTTGTACATATCTCAAACTTGATTTCTAACTTTCCACTAGTCAAAAGAAGTTTCATGAATAACCTTAGTTGGAACCCTATTCAATATGTAGAGAGAGAGAGTGTGTGTGAGAGAGAGAGAAAAGAGAGAGAGAGGGAGAGAGAGAGAGTGTGTGTGTGAGAGAGAGAAAAGAGAGAGAGAGGGAGAGAGAGAGAGAGAGAATAAGAGAGATTGATAGAGAGAGAAATTAAGAGCAAGACCTAGAAAGAGGGAGAGAAATATAAAGAGAGAAAGAGAGCAAGCAAGTGTTAGAGAGAGCAAGAGAGAGGGAGAGAGAGAGAGAGGGAGAAAAGAGAGAGAGCGAAAAG
>NW_021464946.1:0-233 GCF_001605985.2 Dendrobium catenatum
CTCGTTACCGAGCAATACCGAGCAAAACCTAGCAATATCCTGGCTGTACAATAAGCTAATACATAGCAATATTGGGTTCCGGTTCGGGTCGGGACGTCGGGCCGCACGGTAAAGAGTAAGAGCACGTGACGACATTTTATTGGCGTCAAGATATAGAGCTACGTCAGGTGTCCGAATTTAATAAAAATTAGCCACACTTGCACATTACAAATTTAATTAGATAACTCCTTTTG
>NW_021464947.1:0-508 GCF_001605985.2 Dendrobium catenatum
TTCTTTATTTTATAGGAGAAATTATTTTTTGCGGTCAATGGATGTCGTTCCGAGGTGAATCAGGATGCTCCACATCAGTACAGCGGGTGACATGGCGCGACATGATTTTCCTTCTGACGGTCAAATGACTGCACATAATAATTTCTCTATTTTATATATTTTTTCCTTTCATATATTTATTAAAATACTTGATTAGTGAAATATTAAATTATTTTTTGTCAAATAAAGGGGATATCTGCATTTTTAAAAGATTTTTTTTACTATTTTGGGGCATTATTATCAATCACTAATTAATTAATAATAATTTCTTTGGATTTCTATCAACAATTTCAAATATTTTGTTTGAACTTTTTTATGTTAGGCAGATGATTATCTCTTAATAGCTCATAAAAAAGTCTATTTATTTTGCTCGTCAAATTATTTTAAAAACACGTGCGATTTTTTTTGTTATATAAATCAAAATTATTTTTAAAAGTTTATTGTTTAATAAATAAAATTAAACATTTTC
>NW_021464948.1:0-572 GCF_001605985.2 Dendrobium catenatum
AAGTGTCGAAGGCTAGTGGTTTAGTAAAGATGTCAGCAAGTTGATTTTAAGTTGTCACAAGGTGTAACTCAATGTCTCCCTTAGTCACATGATCTCTAATGAAGTGATGCCTAATGTCAATGTGCTTAGTCCTTGAATGTTGGATAGGATTCTTAGAGATGCATATGGCACTAGTGTTGTCACAATATTGAGATGGTGCCTACAGGTAATCCTAAATCCAATACCTATTGTTTCAATCAAAGAACTTGGGCCACACAACTTCCAAGAGCAATGTACTCAGCTTCAGCAGTGAAAAGAGCAACACAGTTTTACTTCCTACTAGATCATGAGACCAGAGACTATCCTATGAATTGATAAGTTCCTAAAGTGCTTTTTCTATCCACCTTGCATCCTATAAAATCAGAGTCAGAAAATCCAATAATCTCAAAAGAAGTGTTGTGTTTAGGGTATCAAATCCCCAAAAGGTATCTAAAAATTCTCTTAACTGAAGTCAAGTGGGACTCCTTAGGGTCAGCTTAAAATCTAGTACAAAGGAAAACACTAAACATAATATCAGGTCGGCTCGCAGTCAA
>NW_021464949.1:0-2600 GCF_001605985.2 Dendrobium catenatum
CTCATACCAGAAATGGTTTATGTGTGATTATAGGCAAGATTTTAAAGGATAATGTTGTAAAAATTATTAGAATTAGATATAGAATCATAGTTTTAAAGATTGTTGTTGATGCTAAGATTATTAATATTATAAACATTTATACTCAAGTATATTTGCATATATATTCAAAATTAAAATTTTTGAATGACATAAAAATATAATACAAAAGATACATCTGAAAGAAAGTTTTTATTGGAGGATATTTAAATAGACATATTGGTAGAGAGGTAGATGATTTTAAAAATATTCATGGTGGTTATGAATTTGGAGCGACTAATGAATGTGGTAAGACCATATTAGATTTTTTTTTAGCTTATGATTTTGTAATTGTTAATACCTTATTCAAGAAAAGAGATGAGCATTCATCACTTACAAGAATGAATGTAGTAAAATCATTTAGATTACAAAGATTATAAAGTTATTTCGAGTGAGAGTTTATATACCCAGTATTCTTATTAGTTTTGAACTTTAAAATGAGTGGGCAGAATATTAAAATTAAAATAGATTGTTGTTTTAGGATTAGATGAGAGCATTTAAAGAATATTAATAAAATATTTTTGAGAGTAAGATTCTATATCTCAAAACTTTGTTTGTGTATGAGGATGCTAATGTTATGTGCAAAAAAGTAATTAGTGTTATTAAGAATATTGCAAAAAATGTGCTTAGAGCATCAAAGAGAAAAACTATTAATAATAAAATTAGTTGGTTGTGGAATCAAAATGTTCAAAAAAAGATAAAATAATAAGAATATTTATTAAAAAAATTATTTTTGTTGTAAAAATTCAAATAATTGGAAAAGATATACAGAAGCAGAAATGAGTCTAAGAAATCAATTTGAAATGTAATGATTTATAATTTTATATAATATATTTGATACTAAGGGGAGCAAATATATATGTATAAGTTAGCTAAAAAAAGGATATGAGTAGTAAGGATTTAGTTCAAGTGAAGTGTATCAAGGATGAAGATCTAAAAGTATTTTTATTAGAAGAGGATATTCAACGAAGGCGAATGAGATATTTTGCTAATTTTTTTAATAAAGACTACGAGAATGCAATTGACTTTAATGATCTTAGTACCCTAAATGAAAATAAAGTTTTTATTTTTATTGGTGTATTCATGGTTCAAAATTGCTCAACAATAAGCGTGCCTTAGTGTAATTCAGGCCTTTTGCGCATCAAGGCGAACACTTTGAACTTGATACGCAAGGTGTACACCTCAAATAAACAAAGGCGCTCCTTGCCTCACTTCGATGAGGCGTTCTCCTCTTAAAAGCTATTATTATTAAGAAAAGTCTAAACATAATATCTATATTCTTATTTCCTTCGTATTCGACTTCATGTGCTATTCGACTCCGCCTGGGCACTTTGAACTTCGAATGTCATCATGCTCTTTGACCTTCCTGTGTGCGTTCATGCTTGTCAACTTTGCTTGTGTTCGTGTTCTACAACTTCGCCTAGAGTTCGGCTGCCTTTCTCTTGTTCGCTTTCCTCTTCGACTTCGCCTAAGCACCACATTTTAGATTTAGGATGTGTTATTAAAGCTTCATTACCGCCTTTGATGACGTTTTAAGGCCTTCATCATCTTCTTCTTCGAGCGTTCGTAGGTGGAGAGTCCGGATCGGGAGTTCGGAAGGTTTAAGGCCTATGATGTACCAACACTCCGCTTGAAGAGGAAATACAGTGGCATACACGGACACGCACCCGACACGGCACGAACACGTGTCTGACACGGTCCCATTTAGAAATACATAAAATTTAATCGGACACGCGTGTCCAACACGTGTGTCCGAATATTTAATAACTAAATAAAAAAAAAAGAAAATTCTTTTTAGATCTCCGCTCAGAGCACCCGAGCCCTAATTTCTCCCTTCTTATTTGGCAGAGTTTCCTTCGTATTACTTTAATGCAATGAGTGAGGCGAACACCTGAAGCGATATGGCTAGCATGATTCCCTCATCATTTCCCTTCCTTCGTCATTTCCGCGAGTGCGTGAGGCCAAGCCGAGCACTCCTTCCTTGTACCATCGTCATTTCTGCACACTACAGAGACCAAGCTGCGAGCCATCTCTGAGCACAAGCGAGCCAACTGAGCATCTCATCAAGTCCTGTAAGTGGATTTCGCCATTTTTTCACCCTTCGTTAGTGCTTGCAGTATTTTATTGAAGCAATAGGATACAAGAGGATTTTTGGTGAATCATGGAGTTGGGCTGAAGAATTGTTATGTTTTTCTTCTAGAATAGTTCATAAATATTTATCTTAATAGGAAGAGAAGTAGAAGGAAATAAAAACAAGAGGAAAAATTTAGAAATAAAACCAAGAGGAAAACTATTTGGAATTGATTTCATAAAATGTGTTAACAAATATGTGATCTTTCGGTATTTACAGAATCCATACCTAACACCACACAAAGGCTTTACAATATTAAAGCAAAGTAAAAAAACTACCCTACACTACAACAGTTACAAATTAAATATGTTGGGTTAGTTACAAATACCAACAACAAGAAAATACTAATAAATAGATATAAAAATATACTAACAATCTCCACTTTGTTTTATAT
>NW_021464950.1:0-406 GCF_001605985.2 Dendrobium catenatum
TAAAATCTTAGGGATTTAGTATCTTAAGCGTAGCTCTTATTTTTAATTCATTAGATATTCTGATTTAGATTTTATAGGATATAGGGTTGATCAAAAAGTATTTTTGAAACTTATCAATTCATAGGAAACTCTTTATTTTCTTGGTCTAGTAGAAAATATAATTTAATAGCCCTTTTTACTGGTTAAGAACAATACAATACCTTAAGTAGCGTATGGCAAATGTTCTTTGGTTTAAACAACAACTGATTGACTAAGGATTTTTAGTTGACACTATTCCAATTTTCTATGATAATATAAGTGACATAAGCATTTCAAAGAATGCTATTCAACATTCTAGAACCAAGCATACTAATATAAGGCATCACTTCATTAGAGATCATGTGACTAAAGGAGAAATTGAATTTCT
>NW_021464951.1:0-206 GCF_001605985.2 Dendrobium catenatum
TATATGTAATCTAAATTTTTGTTAAATTTGAATTAAATTTAAAGATTGAATATGTTTAAATTTAAAAGTATAGTAAATATTATTAAAGTATGAATTCAATTTATTTTTTAATCAAAATATTATATTATTACATGATTATTCCGTCATTTAAAATTTATATAAATAATTTTTATATTTATTACGTCATCTAGTTCCCCTCGATCGAA
>NW_021464952.1:0-1516 GCF_001605985.2 Dendrobium catenatum
GAAATTAAATTTGGGATCATTTGAACCCCGATTTCAGTAAACTCATAGCCGAACTGGAATTCTCGAAAAGACGAACCTAACAACATCAAATTTAACCCAGTACAAGCCTGAATGGGTTCAAATCAAAGGCCAGAAGTACATTTAGAATGTTCAAACTATAAATTAAATGATCAAACAACTTCAAATTTGACATGCTTATAGAAAAAGCAAGCGGTTCGACGAGTCAAATCCAACGAGCCTAAGATAGTCAAATTCTAAAATCCTTAAGGCACTCAAATACTCAATATACGATCTATGATCAAGAGTGTCGATATCGGCCATCCATTCAAAACACTCCCAATATGCCATTGATCTCCTCCCTATTTACTGGCCATGCCATTCCCAAAAAGCTATAAATAACCCCTCATTCTTCACATAGGAGAAGAAAGCAAGGAGGGAGGAAGTATATGAAGCAAGGAAGACAAGGAAAAGAGGAAAGGAAGAGAAATCAGTGTTTTATTGCCACCAGAATCTTCCTCTACCACTACTTGCCATCAACCATCGCCGAACTTTCGCTGGATTTTCATAGGCCATCAAATGTCTCCAAACTTCCACCCGACCGCATGCAATCTTCAAACTTCCGCTTGGCAACTAACACCGAATTTATGTCTGGCCACCGATTGTCGCATGACTTCCACTCGACCACCCGCTGTCACTGAACTTCTACCAACTGATGCCAGATTTACACCAGACACTGATCGACCATAGTCGAACATTTTCCCGGCCACCTGCAGTCGTCACCGAACTTTTGCATGGCCACAAGCTGACACTCGACTACAGTCTTTTCATTCTCCGTCGCCCATCGAGGATGGTCCTTTTGACCACCTTAACATGACTACGGTTTTTCTTATCTTTGTCGCCTGACTACAATCCTTTCAACCTCTGTCTCTTGCCAATTATGAACCTTCTGACCACTTTTTCTCGATTACGATCTTTCTGACCACCATCACCCGCTGACTACTATCTTTCCGACATCTGTAGCCCAATTATGATTTTTGCGATCTCGTTTACCCTGATCTCTATGACCATCGTCGCCCGCCGACTACGGTCCTTCCAACCTTTGTAGCCCAATTACAGACTTTTCGACCACCTTTGCTCGACTACGGTCTTTATGACCTTCGTCATCAGCCGACTATGGCCCTTTTGACCATCGTCACCTTACTATGATTTTTCTGACCTCTGTCATCTGCCGATTATGATCCTGCCAACCAAATGATTAAGTCAATACTGATTCTTCCAACTTCCACAATGAAATGCACTCTATATGATGTATATTTGTTACATCAAGCGAAGGCCTTCCCCCTAAGGAAGGCGGCTTCATTTGTAATCAATTACAAGCATTAGTGAATCCATTCAAATTGGGCCAGGCTACATGTTTTTCCATTTTTAAGATTTTTCATGTAAAAATGTCTCTTATAAACACTATACATTTATATTTCATATGTTTGTGTGATAGATCTTCTTACAAAGTTAAAAC
>NW_021464953.1:0-323 GCF_001605985.2 Dendrobium catenatum
TCTTCACTTGGATTCAAAAAAAGCTAGGTTGTGAGATTTTGATCAACCATAGTGACCATGAGGAAGAGTTTGAAAATGAGAGATTTAGAGATTTTTGTGAGGACAAGGGGATTAGCCACAACTTCTCAGCTCCTAGGATCCCTCAGCAAAATGAGGTAGCTGAAAGGAAGAATCGAACCTTAGTGGAAGCCGTTAGAGCCATGCTTGCTGAGTATTCACTTACAAAATACTTTTAGGCTGAAGTAGTTAACACAGCTTGTTATGTATTGAATAGGGTGAATGTTAGAGCCAAATTTGATAAGACACCCTATGAGATCCTTAAG
>NW_021464954.1:0-323 GCF_001605985.2 Dendrobium catenatum
AAGCTACAACAGGTAGCAAAAGAACAACCAGCACACATGTCACATGCAAAGCGTCACAACAAAGTACAGAAAAGTAAAGCAGCACAACAACCTAACCTAAAGCTAATAGTCGTGTCCTGGCAAACCAGTCTAAGTGTGTGCAGGCCGTGTGGTTTTGGTAGGTCCTAGATAAGATAGTTTAGTTAAAGTTGTTTGTATTTTAGTTTGTTGAAAGAGGCTAAGGTAGTTTAGTTAAAATTTAAATCTTAATGTTTTAGAGTTGATTTTAGGAATATTTTATTTTTATTGTTTGATTAATCATCACCTTTGTTTCACACCGAGGC
>NW_021464955.1:0-322 GCF_001605985.2 Dendrobium catenatum
TGACTTAAATCTCCGCCGGGCACATGGCGTCTCCATCACTCCTCTTTTTCCTTTTCACCGTATCTCCTGCCTCCCAGCCTTCGCCACGCTTTACGCTCCCTCATCCGCGTTGATGACTTCTTCGGTAAAAACGTAGTGTCAGGTGCTGTATACGTTTCTTCGCCGGGCACATGGCGTCTCCATCGCGGACCTCGCTGTTGACGGTGTCGGTGGCGAGGAGACTTCCTTTCAATTTTACTCATTTATATGCAAAACCGAAGTCAAATAATTATATGCTATTACAGTTTTCTTTATCTTCCTTTCACTGGGCTTCGTAAAATTT
>NW_021464956.1:0-460 GCF_001605985.2 Dendrobium catenatum
GAAACCCTTTTCCTGGAGTTAGATGTTTTTCATGTGGCATGTTAGGACACACCTCACATACTTGCACTGTTCACTATAGTACACATTGGGTGTGGAAACCCAAGGTTCATGATTCACAGCATACCACACATGTATTCCATTCTACTCTTCATAAGAACGAACCCAAACCTGCTTGGGTTCCTAAATCTAACATTTGATAATTTTGTAGGAGGGTTCTCACAAAAGGCCTCGTTAGAGTATGTGGTACCTGGACAGTAAATGCTCTCAACATATGACTGGTGATGCTAATCAGTTTGTTGTACTAGAGTTCAGGACTGGAGGCAAGGTTACTCTTGGAGACAACACCACTAGAAAGGTGGTAGGCTCAGGTATAATTGATAATTCAAAAAACCTTATGATTGAAAATATTTTGCTTGTAGATGAATTGAAGCACAACTTGCTCAGCATCAGTCAACTCTGT
>NW_021464957.1:0-205 GCF_001605985.2 Dendrobium catenatum
TACAAATCCTAAATATTATCCTAAATTCATGAAATTCATTAGAAGACAATCATATGAGAGAAAACATAGGAATATTTTTCCTAATGTTAAATGTAACAATTGTGGATTTTTGGGACATATATCTCACACCTGCACTTTAAAGATTAAACCTAATTTGGTGTGGAGAATTAAGATGCATAAACCTAGACATATCATATATGCATCT
>NW_021464958.1:0-318 GCF_001605985.2 Dendrobium catenatum
AAATATGTATATAGTGTGTAAAAAACTTGTATATAGTATTGAATGTAGTATAGAATACTTGTATAATCTTATAGATAACAGATATAATTTATGGATACAGTGTGTGCAATGCTCGTATATAGCGTATACACAGTATGTATAATGCTTGTACATAACATGTATAAACTTATATATAATGTGTATAATGCTTATACATAGCATATATAAATTTGTACATAATATGTACAATATTTGTATAAACTTATACATAGTATGTATAATACCTGTACATAATATATATAATGCTATTACATAGCCTGTATAAACTTACACAAAGTG
>NW_021464959.1:0-462 GCF_001605985.2 Dendrobium catenatum
CAAATAAGTATACCTGAAATTCTCCAAACCACATATCTCTACTCCTTTAGGATCTTCTTCCAGGATAAATAAGGAGCATCATATTTGTTCTTTATAATATCCCGGATCTTGTGTGTATTTGACCTTGAAGGATTGAAGCTGTAGGTTAATTTTTTTATCAATAACATATAATATATCAAAATATATTCAACTTAATAACATAAATAGAACTTACTTACCACCCTCATGCCCAATGTATTGATGCTTATCTGCTGCAGCTGTATGATCCCGAGTGCCAGCCTCTACTGGTCTAGATGGTCCACCGTATTTTGGCTGCATCGAATATGGGTAATAATATGGGTAGAGGTAAGGAGGGTGAGGACCAGTGGATGAACTTGCTACCTGTGATGATGGTGGGGGGTAATATGGATAGAATGGAGCAGCATGTTCCTGATCTAGAGAGGGAAAGTGAGGACTCATCGA
>NW_021464960.1:0-221 GCF_001605985.2 Dendrobium catenatum
GCACCACCCTACCCCTTTTTGTAGAACAAACCATGGAACTTACTGTGGTCGAGACCACCCACCCATTAGTAACATCCAGATTGATGTCCCACCCTATAGGTCTTCACCTAACCTTGATGGCCGACCCTCTACGGGGTCTTCTGTTGGACCAATCTCTTATGACTCCCCACTTGGACCTACTACAAGCCATCCCAGTCAACCTTTAGCCTCCCCAGTCCTTG
>NW_021464961.1:0-284 GCF_001605985.2 Dendrobium catenatum
ATGTAGTTACTCCTACTACATCCAGAGACGAGCCAGTAGCGCCACAGTCGCCAGCCCCAGAGCCTGTTAGAGTCGATAGAGTTCAGAGGGCAGTTCCGATGTCTCCCCCAGCAGTACCGTTGAGTGTGCCAGTCCAGAGTCAGTCAGTACAGTTGTCACCAGTTCAGATTCAGGACATGATTGCACAGAGAGTTGACCAGGCTATTGCTTCTAGAAAGTCTGGAGATTCTGTTAGTAGAGGTCGTCCCTACCCGGTAGAGTACGAGCGGGAGCCTTATCCCGCT
>NW_021464962.1:0-2562 GCF_001605985.2 Dendrobium catenatum
GTACGGAATAATTTCTCCGTATGAATTCTAATAAAAAAAAAGGTCATTTCTAGCAGTGTGCCTACAGTAAAAATGGAATAGCAACGGTAACATAGTGTGCCTGTGGTAAAAAATGGAATTCGGTCGAATTTATAATATATTAAAAATAAATTAAGGCGTAAAAAGATTTAAATTTTTTCTCTATATTGTATATTCTTTCTCATCAAATAAATCATCAAAATTTTTAGAATGCCCAATTTTTCTTTTACTGTTCATTACTTTTTCTGCCAAACAGCCACTTAAATATTAAAATAAAATATATAATTTTAGCTTGCCGTACGGCACCCTAATATATTAATTTTAAATGTTTGAAATTGTTTGGATGAGTGTAAAAAGAATGTAGGAGATTATTATTATATGCAGCCTACTATTCCATTCGATTATCCATTTTATTTGATCAACACGTGGTCAGATGACAGGTATATAGCTAATCAGGTATGATGAGTCGTGCGAGAACCCGGGGCTTATATTAACCAAAGCCCACGCGGAGCTATGGGGGTCGCAGGTTGAAGAATACAGCATCATAACACGGCACGTGTTCCTAAAGATGTTGAGCACAAAATATGCTAGTAGGTTATGGGTTCGAGGCTGACAACATACAATTTGTTATGGTAAAAATGAATTCGATCAAAATTGATTGAGTTTATAATAAAGGTCTTAGTTGGGTCCAAGTATTAAAATCAAATTAGAAGAGTTCCTTGGAATTTTATATGCCTTTTTCAATTTTCTGAGTTCTGATACACATTATGACACTCGACACCAATGATACAAAATTTCTCCATATATTTTTCTCCGAATCGAGATTTTTAACCAATTACACTAGCACCGATTTAATTACTTAAATATTGTTATGAATAAAGAGATAGACAAATAATAAATGTCATAAAACATCAAAAAAATATAATATTATATGAGATTTCTAGTAGTTATGTTTACTTAAAACTGTCAATGTGGCTCAAATGTCATTCAAAATAAATATTTTGTATAATGAAATTTTTTACATACATAACATCTAAAAACCTATTGAAAATACATAATTTAACATCTAAACTTATATATATCTACATATTACTTAAAGCAAATTTCCATAATTTATCTAAAATACCACATCATCCCAATATATTGCTATACATATCAATTTTATACCATCGAAGCTATGAGATAACGCTTGAAAAGTATAAGCTCAATTTATTACGAAGAAACAAGGACAGTCGTCAATATGTTGATTTTTTTTTAAAGACACAGAAAATGGATCTTTTAAAACGAATGTAATCGAAATATCAATATTATGATTCAAAGAGTGCAAGTTTTGTATATTAAGGTGAGTTATACTGAGTAAAGAAATTATGGTAAGTTGTAAACATAAGTTAATAAATTGTGAATAAACTTTGATGTAAATTTCTTTGGTTTTTATTGAAAGTGATGATAAATAATCTATCCAAATAAAATATTACATAAAACAAATCAAATTACACACCAATCTCCTTCACTAAGATTCCCTTTATCTATTAAGTTTCTATTCTTTTAGTCTTGTTATAAAATTAAAGAATGTTAATTAAAAATTATTATATCTAATACTGATTTTGATCTTTGATATAAATTGACTGGAAAGATAAACAAGTATATCACATACTCACAATTAAACAATTTTAACGTTAATAATATGTAATTTCGGACTTTAAGCTGACTTCTCCGGTATATTCAAGTCTCTAGCTTTAAAATCACCTGAAAAGAAATAGGATTCTATTGAATTACGTATCACCATAATAATTAGACATAGAACAAATCAATATCTATAGATAGTGTCCAAGACACTCTATTTAGATAACATTATATAAGATTTAAAATTTAGGAGATCAAAAAAATAACGATTCATTATCTGACTTATCAGAAAGTTACCACGTTTTAAAAGAGAAATAAGGTTGTCAATATCTGATGCCACTAAATTATTAGAGCAGAGAAATAAACATAAACTCCAAGACATCTTTTTTTGAAAGCTTCAAAATTGTAATTTTATGAGATTTAATTAACAATACAATAATTCAAATATGACATCATAATTAGTCCAATTGAGCGGATATAATAAATAAGTTCATCGACGATGAAATATAATCCAAGGAGCCCAAAGATCGCTTTGAGAAATTTTTTATGACATATCACCAAATGGAATTTAAAAATGCCTTTATGATCATTATGAATTTAGAGAACGATTTCCCGAATTTTTATTTAAAGAACATATCCCAACATGCCATATTTGTATTAGCTCCATATTTAACTTATAGCCATGTCCTATTCTCGCTTTTTTTTTCTGAATATTAACCCTCGCTATTAAAGCGGCACAAGAAAGAACGACTTGACGAGGTCACATCTCTTCCTATACATAAATGCTAGAGTGGCCCGCCACGCAATCAATGGCTCACACGTGTGCTTCCGACCTATTGCGACAGAACAGTCCGCTCGGCGACGCAGCCCTGCGGCGAACACTCTTTTCAGGACCACCACACACACGTCTTCGCCGTCGTC
>NW_021464963.1:0-233 GCF_001605985.2 Dendrobium catenatum
TCGAGCGGCTCGATGAGACAAATCCAACGAGCTCAATATCACTTATTTCTGATTTCATTAAACCACATAAATACTTGATAAACGCTCTACGATCAAAGGAATCACTATCATCCATCCAATGGAACACTCCCAATATACTTTTGATCTTCTACATAATTATAAGCCATGTTAAATCTTAAAAAATTATAAATAGTCTCTCATTCTTCATATGAAAGGAGAGGAAGAAAAAGAAA
>NW_021464964.1:0-248 GCF_001605985.2 Dendrobium catenatum
AAAGGTAGTTGGGTTTGGGATAGAGGTTTGGGGACTATAAACCTTATCGACTAGGAGAACAAAAAATTTGTTGGAAGAGAGGACAGAGGAGGAGCGCCACTGAAGCTGAACTGTGACATCATTAAACATGGTAACATCCTCTATAGGTGAGTTAATGTTTGGAATGGATGTTAAAGGGGGCTTCTCAAAAGCGGGATTGGTGGGAGGGATTGGGTGAACAATGGTGTTTATGGGTTATGACACAGGAG
>NW_021464965.1:0-1069 GCF_001605985.2 Dendrobium catenatum
TAAGGATGAGGTGCCGGACCTGGGGAAGTCCAGTCTTTTAAAAAATTATTTTCTAAGCTTATTTTTAAAATTTCAAGTATACTTGATTTGAGGTTATTAACTAGCATGTATCTCATTAGAAATAAATTAAAAGTGTCAAAGTTTTAATTGCATTAGTCTTTAGCATTTTTCGCACCCGACATAAGTCAAAGGGGCCAATTAGGAGAATCTCTAGATGTCGGCCCCGAATCTCCAAAACTTTAAATACAACGTCCCTACCACTCCTTCATAAAAGATCGGACTCATCTTTTTTAAATCGATTAGGTGGTTAGCTGGCTCCCTAATCCAGGCCGGGGTAAGTCCAGACCTTGCACTGTATTAGTTAGGATCGGACGACTGTGGTCTAGCGTCCAAAATTAGATTTAGGATCCGGGGCAGATCATTGATTATAAGACCCCAAATTTCGGGAATATAATCCCAAATTTCTAATAAAATGCTCAACTTTAATTAAATATCATTTCAACCCAAAACATAAAGCCTAACACTTATATTAAGTTGGGACACTTCCGGATGGTTCCGGAATCTCAAAGTGTCCCCTACCTCTCCTCCTTTAACTCCGTTAATAACTGCTCAATTTTTATCCATTCCCTATTGAATTTCCAAAATTCCTCTCTTTTTGATATCACTCCAAGAAGATCTAACAAAATTCTGCAACCATTTTAATAGGGAGTTTTCGTAGGAGATTCTATCTACCTACGATGTAATTAACTATGAGGGCTTGCGCTCGTAGGAGATTTGGAACCACACACGCACCTGATTTTTAAAATTAATTCTTTTCTAAAATCTTATTAGATTTCTTTGGAAAAAGTTAAAATGATCGTTGGTATTACATTAGAAGAATTATCATTGAATAGTGTCATCTCCCTTTGGGGAGATACATTCTTCTTTTGATAAGGCTTTGGATGTGAATTCGACGATCATACTTCTTGAATATCGTAATCAGATATTTAGTTAAACTTCATTCTCTTCCCTCGGGGCCATACAAAGTTCTCTTTAGAATCTGGTCATGATATTCAAGATGAGTTTCATA
>NW_021464966.1:0-259 GCF_001605985.2 Dendrobium catenatum
CTTTTTCAAGCAATCAGTAATAGGAGCAATCAGAGAATTGAAATTCTTTTTAAATCTTTGATTGTCAATTTCAGTTTGTTTATCTGTTTGAGGAAGATAAGCACTACTAAACTGAAGAGAAGTTCCTATCTTAGCCCACAGAGTTCTCCAAAAGTGACTTAAAAACCTAGAGTCACGATCAAAAGTAAAAGTTCGAGGGATACCGTGAAGGCGAACAATCTTTTTAAAATAACAAACTTTCCAATGAGAGGTGTCAAAA
>NW_021464967.1:0-252 GCF_001605985.2 Dendrobium catenatum
CGAAGGGTTCTCTGCCTACACTTGGAGAGTGTGAACAACCAAAGGGTTCTCTACCCATACCTGGAGAGTGTGAAAGGATGAAGGGTTCTTTGCCCACACTTGGAGAGTGTGAAAGGATGGACGATTCTCTACCAACACTTGGAGAGTGTAAAAAGATGACGATTCTCTGCCAATACTTAGAGAGTGTAAAAGGATGTCGGTTCTCTGCCGCACCAGGTAGTGGTGGAAGAGAGTTTTGTAAAGGCTTATCCG
>NW_021464968.1:0-560 GCF_001605985.2 Dendrobium catenatum
TATTCTAGATATTTTGACTGTAACATTTCTGAATTTCACATGGTAAAATAGAATTAATTGAATTTTATATTATTTCCATTGTATAATAATTGAATATTTTTATTTAAGCATATTGTTAATACAATCATTGATAATGAAAATGTATATGTGATTGGCTAATAACTGGTTGTTATTGCTTTTATTGCAATGTGTGTAAAAGGTAATACCAGTTGACCAGTTTGTTTAAGATTTATTGACTAGTTCATTATGTTGGGTCGACAAGCTTTCCTTTAAATGATGTGATTTTGTGTTATTCTCTACTAATTCACGTGATACTGATTTGAAATTATAAGGAGTTATTACTGTGCCGACAGACAGAGAAAGACGACTATGTTTACTGAGCCAATGATTACCGACTACCGATTGTTGATTACTAAAAAATATAGTGATAGCGAGGACTTCTTACTTGTTTAAGTGTAACCATCGAAATACATGTTATAGTTGCTAATGTAAAGCAATATTTTTATTTTATTTTATTTTTTAAAAAATCTTCTACAGATAATTAATTCAATCAAAATGTA
>NW_021464969.1:0-226 GCF_001605985.2 Dendrobium catenatum
GCCAGTAGAATCGCGCCACGCATTTTCATTATTTACCACGCGCCCCGACAACCCGACCCGGAACGGACCCAAGATTGCTCGGTATTGCTAGGTATTGGTCGATTGGTTGGGCGATTAGAAGCCGAAACAGGCAGAGGAGGTGACTGATTGCTGTTGTAGTTTGGTATATACGTAGCATTTGGTCCGGAGGAATTTGTCCTGAAGGGAGCTCCTCTTCTGCGTCCTC
>NW_021464970.1:0-243 GCF_001605985.2 Dendrobium catenatum
CAATACAAATTATAATAAATTATATTATAAAAAAAGAAAATCTAAACCTGGACTTCTACATGGTTATCCTAATAAAACATTTCAAGCAATTGATAAACAACCCAAGTAGTTAATATTATGCATAAAATAAAACACACTTAAACACGCTCTTCTACTTTTAAAGGGAGCTAATTAGTCTGTGGAGCATCTACAAAAAATAGTGTTAGCTTTAAAGCTTTAATTATGACTACCCCTTTATTTTAG
>NW_021464971.1:0-219 GCF_001605985.2 Dendrobium catenatum
TTCTCACCAACTAACTCATCACTCTTGGAGGCTGAAATGGAGGAGAAGCTGGACCCGTCTACAATAAATCCAGATCCTGATCATTTGCTGGAAAACGATCTAAATGAAGATATTAATATATCTTCTGTTATTTCAAATGATAATCTGAAGGTTGTTGGGAATTCAGAAATTCAAATTCCATAAATGATGGAGACGGTTAAGGAAAAATCTGTGAATGGG
>NW_021464972.1:0-234 GCF_001605985.2 Dendrobium catenatum
AGGTATAGCAGCTACCAGTACCTCCAGAGAGCAGCCAGTAGTACCACCTGCTGCAGTAGACCCCGTAGGAGTAGACAGGGTCCAGAGAGTAGTCCCAGCACCACCCCCAGTACTTCCTTACACTACTTCAGTTCAGAGTCAGCCAGCTCAGATGTCAGCAGGACAGATCCAGGACTTGATTGCCCAGAAGGTAGAGCAGGCCATTTCTTCTAGGAAGACTGGAGAGTCAGTCAG
>NW_021464973.1:0-258 GCF_001605985.2 Dendrobium catenatum
AAAAGCAACTTGAGCTATATGAAGTTCTTTCCTACCATCTTCAACAACAATATACCAACAAAGATAAAAAATGCCTCAAATAATTAAACTTCAATCTTTTCCACTTACAACAACATCAAGCCTTTATCCCACTACATGGGGTCGGCTACATGAATCCTTTTTCACCGTTGTCCTACTAAAAGTCAAAATCTTGTTTAAATCTAATAAAGAAAGATCATTTCTAATATTTTCTAACCAAGTCTTTTTTAGGTCTGCCTC
>NW_021464974.1:0-306 GCF_001605985.2 Dendrobium catenatum
AAGTCCTCTCTCATGAGAAATAAGGGGCATTGTTGCGAGCTAGAAAATACGCGGCGATAGAGGTTTAATTCTGCATCTTAGCGTTGAACGGATAACTAGCTCACAAACAGAGAACACAAGATTTTTAACGTGGAAAACCCTTGAAAAGAGAAAAAACCACGGGGCTTAGCCCAATTGAAAATGATTCCACAAGAACTTTGAGTCGGTTACAAATGGTTGAATCACCTCCAGGGGTGTTCAGATTACAACTGGTTACTATCAAAAAGGACTCGGGTGTTAGACCCAGTATCACTTGGAAGATCGGAT
>NW_021464975.1:0-262 GCF_001605985.2 Dendrobium catenatum
TACTTGGAGGGTGCCTCCAAGGAGTGGACGTAAGTCAAGGTTTGACCGAACCACTATCAATCTGATGTGTTCTTTTCTTATTATTGCTTTCGCATTAAGTTTTCCCATCGTTGATTTTGATTGTGGTGAATCTTGTTTTTGGATTTAAGATTGTGTTTGTTTTAAATACCGATTCACCTCACTATCTCCTTATTAGCCATGGGCCAGTTCATAAGGGCTTAACAACCCTAACAAACTTTCTAGTGCCATCAGAGCACTTTCA
>NW_021464976.1:0-1412 GCF_001605985.2 Dendrobium catenatum
GAGAATTTGACTTTTAATAAGACACAATGGAGAAAAAGGATTCATGTAACTGATCCCACGTAGTGGGATAAAGGCTTGATGTTATTATTCTTGTTGTTGTTGCTGGAATTTTGTGCTCATTATGTGATTTTACATGATTTTAGGTAAAAGTAAGAAGCCTGCACCTTGAGGCTATATATGCAGCGATGCTTGTGTAGTTTATTCTAGTTTTTTGTTCATGTATTCTTTTATAGCCAATGTGACTATTGTATATACTATTTTGGACTATGAAAATGAAATATAATATGATTCTGTATAAGTTCTGGTGCTATAAGCACAAAGGGAGGTATAAGGGGCCATAATTCTTTGAGATTCTATCTGGGTCTGAGAAATCTGATGTGAAATCTGTCTTGAAATGTGATTTGAAACTTGATTTAAACTCTGATTTGAAATCTGATTTGAATGATTATGTGATATGAATTTGATTCAGTTCTTCTGTATCTGTCATATGAATTCTGTTTGTTTATCTGTTTTGTATGAATATCTGCAAATTTATCTGATTATATGATTTATATACGATTATCTGAATTCTGTACGACTAGTTGAATAAATTGTTTTAAAGCTTTTGTAAAGTATTTTGAATGTGATAATCTGGGAATTTAGTTCGGTTAGTGTGATCTTGCCGAGCTGTTAGCTCACCGTGATTTTCTTCGTGGTTTTCAAGTTCTGGGAAAAGGAATGAAGTTTTGGACTAGCTGTTCAGGATCTGATTTAAAGTTATAGGTATTTTGTACTTTTGATTTTTATACAGTCATGATTATTTTTCTGTTTGCTATGTACTTTCTGTTTGTAGTCATGCACTGTAATGTATATGATTATTTTGATGATGAAAGAAAGAAAGAATAAAATTTTGGATGAGTTTCTGTATATCTGAATGTTTATAGCAGCTTTGTGTTTTTATATTCCTTTGTATATTAGAAGAAAGTCTGAAAGCAAATTTCAAAGTTAGATCCTGAGGTTCATCCGTCGTGACTTAACGCGATGGGATCCGTCCCGGTCGGGTTGGGTCGTGACATCTGTAATGCTATTAATTAGCTCTAGATATTAAATTGATATGGTTGTAAATGATTAATCATTAATTATTAAATGAAAGAAAATAAAGAGAAAAAAAGAAGAAATTCTTCCACTATAGATGCCGAGATCTGATATTTATTTCTAATAAAGAAGGCTTGACATTTCACCTCTTTGGAATAATCATCATTACACATAGACAATTTTTTACTCACTTAATGCTTTTCATGTAAACTCTTTCTTTGACACTCTAAATATTAACTTTCTTCCTCTTAATTAAAAATAATAATTTCTTCTCCTAGTGCTTATAAATGCTCTTTATGTTGCTTGTTGACCTGCACATTAAAGGCGAGAATAATAAA
>NW_021464977.1:0-1039 GCF_001605985.2 Dendrobium catenatum
ACAAGTATTATTTAAATATTATACATATTATGTACAAGTATTATACTCATTATGTATAAGTTTATACATATATTTTATACCGCGTTCATTGATATGTATAAGTATTATACACACACACTATATACAAGCATTATATATGTTTTGTACAAGTATTATATATAATATATATAAGTTTATACACGCTATGTATAAGCATTATATACACTATATATAAGTTTATACACGCTATGTATAATGTATTATACACATTATGTATAAGTTCATACAAGCATTATATACATTATGTATAAGCATTATATACAATTTGTACAAGTTTATAAACGTTATCTATACTGCATTATATATATTATGTACAAATTTATACAAGCATTGTACATGCTATGTACAATGCTTATACACTATGTATAAATTTATACAAGCATTATACATGATATGTACAAGAATTACAAACACTTCGTACAAGTTTATACATGCTATGTAAAAGCATTATACATATTATATACAAGTTTATACACGCTATGTACAAATATTATACACTCTATATACAAGCATTATAAATAATATATATAAGGGTTATACATACTATGTACAAGCATTATACATAATATGTACAAGTTTAAACATGTTATGTATAAGCATTGCACACGTTATGTACAAGTATTATATATAGTATATACAAGTTTATACATGTTATATATAAATTTATACACGTTATGTACAAACATTAAACTCACTATATACAAGTTTATACAAGCATTATACATGCTATATACAAGCATTATACACATTATATATAAGTTTATACATATTATATATAAGTTTATACACGCTATGTGCAAGCATTATATACACTATATATAAACTTATACACACTATGTATAAATTTATACACAATATATACAAGCATTATACGTACTATGTATAAATTTATATAAGCATTATATACGCTATGTAGAAGTTTATACAAGTATTATACATGCTATGAATAAATATTATACACGTTATATACAAGTTTATACAAGCATTGTACACGCTATGT
>NW_021464978.1:0-1207 GCF_001605985.2 Dendrobium catenatum
ACCTAGGGTATGTAAAAATTAAAAGTGGCTACATACTATTGAAAACAACATGAATTCAACTTCTAGGACTTATGCAAGTGACATTGAGTAGAATACTCTTCTTTATCTCCACTCTTTTTCTTTATACATGCTCCTTGGATTCTTCAAGTTTAGACATCCAAATGAAAGAAACTCCACCCAAAGGAGTATTTTCTTTTCTCTTTGGATATTAAAGTCATCCTAACTTGGATCTCAAAATAGAAGAGAACTCTTCCCCAAGGGATGTTCTGTCCTTTTTAATTCCAAGTTGGAAGTGATATCCCAACTCAAAGAACACTTTCATAACTCTTAATTATATTATATTATACAAGTAGAATATTAAAAAAAAAAATCTAGACTCAAACACTACTTGCAGGGTTATTCTAATTAATTGACATTAATAATAACATCCCAAGAAATTATATATTTATGTAGTAAATTAAATCTCAGCTAAGCATGGCCATGTTCTTTAATATTTTTGAAGGGGGTATTAGCAATTAGAACCTACATAAAACTCTATTAATTTAAACATTATTTTTCCCTTTATTTTAGCCATGTATGAGCATGGCCACCTATAAAAAAATTATGTGAGCAATCAGATCATTTTAATCCTAAGGGTAGTCTATTGCCGTTCACATCAATTCACAAATTGCATACTTAAATAAACACAAAATCAATGAATTTTTAATTAGCATGCAATGAAAGTTACTAAAATACTTGGCACACAACAATAGAAAAGTAGACACAAGCCTATCATGAAGTTAGAGTCTATTGTCGTAGAAAACCATCTAAAGTGTGTGTAGAAGGCTATGTGTCTTGGATATGTCTTAGGCTGGGGTATTTTGTTAAAGTCATCTAGTATTTTTTTTTTGTTGAAGGGGTAAGGAGGATTTAAATTGAGTTTAATATTAGTGTGTTAATGATTATTTTAAAGACTATTTTATGGGTTGGTTGGATACTACTTTTGTTTACACATGGGTCGTGAATTTATTTCACCTTCATTGGGGCTAAATTAATAGCATCATAAGTTGGGGTTACCTAGTAGTTTTTGATATTATTGGAACGATTTAAAAAGATTCAAAGTTAAGGGTTGAAAATTTTTGTTTGAGCTTATCGATTGCTACTTTTGATAATAAAACTAAGATTTTTGGATTTTTAGGTCAATTTTTGAATTTTAGAATTATTGGAA
>NW_021464979.1:0-303 GCF_001605985.2 Dendrobium catenatum
ATCCCTAAAATCCTATGACATCCGTATAGAAGTCTTAGGAATTAGAAAAATAACATCACTTTTGATCCTACAATATTAGTGACATCTAAGGACAAAAATTAAGGACCGAGTCTTAGAAAATATAGATTTAGGGTGCATGTTCATTATAGGATAGAGACTTTAAAACAAAAACCTAGTGACACGTTTTCCTAAATTTGAATTTTCTTTTCTCAATTCATTAATAATCAACTAATCAATCTTAACCTAATTCATAAACACTACCAAAATATAGGGTTTTCGCAGCATAAATTTTAACTTTTCCTG
>NW_021464980.1:0-230 GCF_001605985.2 Dendrobium catenatum
CAAATAGAATACTTAGCTAGTAAAGTATCACTGCTCACACTATATAACAAAGAGTTTTACAAGCTAATATTCAGCGTTAGAATAGGCTTTCATATAAATAGCAACCAATAGATCTAATATATTTATATCATTATAAGCTGATAAAGAAATGTATGGGCTTAAAAAGAAAAATCAAATGACTATCAACAAGAAGAAATAATCACAACCTCTATAACTAAAAATCTTACTGT
>NW_021464981.1:0-308 GCF_001605985.2 Dendrobium catenatum
AATCAACGCACTCATTTTTCACTCTTCTAACAAATTTGTAGTCTTCTAAATAATATTAAAAAGTTTAGTAAGCCAAGATATTGCTTCATCTCCTAAGTATTTTCACACTTCTATTAAATATCATCAGGTCTAACTGCTTTTACACACTTCATTTTTATTAAAGCCTCTCTAACTTTAATTTTACTAATACATCGATAAAAATGATTTTTTTTTAATTTAGGGTGTTAAGGTCACTAAAGTCAATCGTATTCTCACAATTTTCATTGAAAGGCTTAGCAAAATATCTCATTCATCTTTGTTGAATATCC
>NW_021464982.1:0-296 GCF_001605985.2 Dendrobium catenatum
CTATAAAAAGGGTAGAGCCTAGGAGAGATTGTAGAGCAGTAGTGCACATATAAAATGTCACCATATGGTGAACATGTGGTGGGATCTTCTCCTGGCATGACCATACAACACTGGCAAGGCCAAGGAAAGAACCAAAGTCGAGATCACCGCAAGGGTGAAAGAGGTAAAGGATGTCTCCCCTTGCCTTACCCTTTAGTGAGGATAGAGCTGAAGATAGAACCAAGAGTAAAGGTCACCACGAGGGTGAAAAATTAGGGAGGGTTTCTCTCCTTGCCTAACCCTATAGAGAGGGCAGA
>NW_021464983.1:0-471 GCF_001605985.2 Dendrobium catenatum
ATCATCATTCGTCGGGACGAAAATATTTCTTACATACGATCCATTTCGTCAAAAATGTAACGGCTTTTCATAATCAACACAACTTATGATGCGTCCCTTCGTACAGGCTTTTTGACTTGACCGATCGTACAGATGAAATAATTTCGTACAGACGATCCAAAAGTAACTTATTTTCCAGTCTCTTGAAATCCGTCCCCTACAATGAAACGATATTTGTTCGTCTGGATGAACCAAAAATTCGTACAGACAAAATCCATATTTAAAACTGTCTTATCCACTCAACCGCTGCATTCATTCGTCTCGACATTTGAGAAAAAGAAAATTTTCATCCTGGACGATCGTCAGATCGTACAGACGATTTAATTAAAAACTGCTCTCAAAACGGTTAAAATCCGTGCAAACCAATTTTTTCTCACATCTTCCAGTACAAAAAAAAAAGTCATCCCGGATGATTTCCTCCAATTTTTGAAT
>NW_021464984.1:0-206 GCF_001605985.2 Dendrobium catenatum
ACAATTTTGTTTCTATAAAAGCAGATTACATCACAAAATTTTTGAAAAATAATAAAAAGATAAAATTATAATTTTTATTGAAAAACATAATAGCAAGAAAGTTATTTAAATAACCCTTACATGATAAATATCACGTAAATTATTTTGAAGCCCATCCTAATGTAAACGATGGCAGAAAATCCGAAAATAATTTTTATCCTTACTAT
>NW_021464985.1:0-13245 GCF_001605985.2 Dendrobium catenatum
GTGGCGGATATGCAGCAGAATTTAAACTGCTGCAAATAATTTTGCAGGTGTTTAAACTGCTGCTATAGGTTAGAAAAAGTGCTACGAAAACCTGATTTATTAGTAGTGTACACACACATAGAATTATTTGCTAGAGAACCACTTCTAGCTCTAGGTTATGTTGATGTTTTCCTAATCTATTTCTATGATGTAACACTCTTGTATGTGGCACGTGTACAAGTTACCTTATATTTGCTTTGATTGTTGTGACATTTATTTTATTACTATACTTTATTTATATGATGAGATATGTGCGATAGATTACCCAAAGGTTAGGGGAAATCTTGATACTAATGTTATTTTCTACAGGTAGACATGCTCATGCAGTGCTAATAAAGGGGACTAAAAATCATAAATAAAATTATATAATTGTTTGCAATAGGTTCTTTAGCTGCTTAGCCACTAAATAAATAAGAGCATAGTAAAGTGTGGTTAACATGAGTATTTTATTTCTATATATATAACTGCTTAAGTTATTTTATATTAACTGCTTAGGATAACCATACAGGAGAGTATAGATTCTCTTTTTATATGATATAATTTGTATGTAATGTAATTGAGTTATGAAAGTCTTTAAAAGGGAGGCATTTCAAAATATCAAGGATCCAAAGGGGAAAAGAAAGGTCCTTCATAGTGAATTTCTTTTTCATTTGGGTACCCTTCTAAAGGAAAAACTATATAAAGATTGAAGGAAGATGATCTGGAGAAGGACTCGAAGAAAAAGATTAAGAAAAAATGCTTCATTTTTAAGACTTGCGTCATTCTATAGATTTAGTATCCAGGTTGTTGTCGGTGGGGCCTTGCTGGCCACCATTTCTTTCCTACAAACCTTGATTTATACTTATATGGCACTTACCATGGGCTTTCTTTTTACTCTAGTGGTTTTATTTATATTGATGTGTTTACTCTATTTATGTCGTAGAAATTGACTGTTTTATAAAGGTTTCTTTCTTGTATGTGCATGCGCCTGATTTCACTAGGTTTTTTAAGGACTAAAACTTTTTTTTTCTCATAAATTAAATTTAATATTTTAAGTATTAAATAACATAGAAACTTAACAATATAAGAAATTACTAAAATTATTTGGGGTTGCATGCATATTAATTCTTATTATCTATCCTTTTTTAAGAAATTTTCCCGCCTATGGGTAGAGTCGAGATAGTCTGATCTATAAGGATGAGGTGCTAGATTTGGGTAAGTTTAATCTTTCTACTCTTAGGTGGTTAGCTGACATTCCTTTTCAGGAAGGATATAAATCCAGAATATATCAGCTAGAATATGGGTGTTATTATTATGTGTAGAACACTAACCCCACTCTAGATTTAGGGTTCAATGTTACTACTATCTGTGTCTCATAGTAGGCCTCATCGGAGGGTAAGTCCTCTAACCTTTAAAGGCTATAAATCCTGCCTATTTGCATCACATGGATGGCACCATCTCCATCCTTCTCTCTTTTATGCTATGAGTGTAATATTTATTTCTTTTCTCTAGTATCTTCTTATTACCTTAGTCCCTCCGAATTTTTATGTGAATTGTGAATGTTGACTTAGCCAAATTGAACCTTTTTTTCCCTTTAAGAAAGAATTTCTTAGTCTCCTCCCTATGTGTTAATCCTATTTGAAAGAATAATATAGAATCTTTAATCAAGAGTATTCTCAGGCCCTACTTTGAGATGTAATTAACCATGGGGGCTTGCTCCCATGAGAAAATTAATCCCCCAATCAAATAAACCCCACTCGAGCTGATGTATTGTGTAGGGGAAACCTCATTATTCTGATAAGGTCATGCATATTATTACCTATCGAGGTACATTTTCAAAAATAAATATCTTTAGTGGTTAATCATATATACGATCTAATCTTCCCTTCCATTGGCTCACTTGCGAAGAGTGCAAAGGCCTATGATTATCTCATCCTTTAAGATGATGTGATCATATACCCTTTACATTATATCCCTGTTGAGAGATACCCTTTCGAACATCCATAGGTTTCTAAAAATCATAGTGGGATATGTTTCTCTCTCCATATTTGGAATCTATATTATCCTTTCTTGTGTGTACTCTGGAATTGGTACTCCTTAGGTTAAGTCTTTCCTACTCTTAGCTAAGGGTTCATTAGTTAGGTCTCTTTCTCCTTAGCTAAGGTTCTCCCTTACTAGGTTCCTCACTTTCTAGCCTACTGGGCCATTCCTTCCCTTATCCACTCTGTCCTCCTCTTTTCTCGTGATATTATCTCTTACTAATCATTTTAAATTTCCTTTATTCTTTAGTTAGAAGATAGTGTCATGGCTCCTTTTGTTCCTTTAGTTACTTTCTTCTTTGGTTCGAATGCGCGGGTGACTCTCCCTAAGTCTATGCTAGCTAGTTCCCCTAATGGAGGAATAAATTTTGGTTCCTTCATAGACTCGGCCTTCTTCACTCTTGGCAGGCTGACCCCCGCTGAGGCTGCCACCTTTTCTCCACCCCAAAGGAGAGGCCGCACAACCATGTAGCCCTTTGAATGTCCAGTTGCTTGGCAGATAGCTCGAGCACTTCTAATTACACCAACCCTAAGGAAACCAAGTAATATATGGCAGAGGAATTGGCTTAGTAGGAGTAGGCTTAAAAGAGGGAGCTCCACTTATAACGGGAGCCACACCCACTTCCAGTTACACCTTCCCCAAATTTTATAGTAGTACTTGAGATAATAATAGTCTAGGGAGGATGCTTCTCTCCTCTAACACATAGTGGTAATGAGGAGGACATCACTTATAATCATGAAATCCCCTCCTGTTACACTACTTTACCATATGCTAGGTTCCCCAGGGATGATGCTGCTCAATCCCTCGCTCAGAGGATTCAGAGCATCATCTGCTTATCATGAGGTCGAGAGCCTATCAGTCGGGAGAGGTTACTTTGACATATTTTTCAGGCCCATGTTTAGTTATAGAGATAGTCTTTTAGGCAGAGGTACTAGTAACAGAGAGGATAAACACCATGGTAGCCACTCAATTTAGTTCCTTCGGTTAGACCACAAATAGTCTCTCCTTCTATTAGACGGTGCCAACATCATCATGAATAGAGATAGCAGTTGAGCCTGCTCGACCCCATATCAGTTTAGTTATGGTAACTCCTTAGCAGTCAGTTGCCCTTACTAGATCCCACTATAGCAGGTGAGTATGGAGACGATGAGAGGCAGAATCTCATATTATGATAGTATAGTATGTTGAGGTAGTTTAGCAGAATGATATAGTGGTTCCTTTTGGTTTGAGGTAGTCCCAATAATTTGTGACATAGTGTTAGATACAGATGCAGTTCCTCTTGATGGTTCACTAGACTGGGTAGAGACAGTTCCAATTCCTAGCCCCTATAGTGTCTCCTCCCCTATGGGTATGTATATAGAAGCTTTCTATCATACCCTCTCCAAGAAAGACACACTCAAGGAGGAGTCAGTTGGAGACATATTAGTGCACCGAGTATTTATTATTACTAGACGAGACCTATTGGATGAGAAGAGAGAGCTAGATAATGATGATGAGAACGGAGAGGAGAGATGGGTGGATCTACCATGTTAGTTGACACTGAGGCCATAGTTCTATACATGTAGACTCAAATGGCAGAGATGGCCAGAGCCATGGCGGCGATGGCTGTCCAATTTATAGCCTTGGGGGTTATGCCCCAAGTGATGGGTATATATACTCCTACTACATCCAAGAATGGGCTAGTAATACCTCCAATAGCACCATACCCCATAATAGTGGATAGGGTCTAAAGAGCAATCCTAGTGCCACCTACACTAGCTATATTCACCACCCTAGTCCAAAGTTAGTCAGCTCAATTATAAGTCTAGCAAATTTAAGATCTGATAGCTTAGAAGGTTGAGCATGTAATTTACTCCAAGAAGTCTAGAGAGGTAATTAACAGGGGGAGACTTACCTAGTTGAGTATGAGCGTGAGCCCTGCCCCCCTTATTTCATTCCTCTATGGTTCATGGTGTTTGACAGGTTTGGGAACCCGAGGTAGCATGTGATGTAGTTCTGGGCCATATGTTATAACATAGGAGGGAACGATGCCCTGATGTTGAGACTCTTTGTCAATACTTTAGTTAGGTTGCCTTTGCATGGTATGCTAACCTCCCCAATGATTTAGTATACATTTTTATACAGCATGAATAGCTATTATTTCAGAGGGTTATTAGTGCTGAGAGTAGTGTTATAGTGGGAGAGTTAGTTATGGCCAGATAGCATCCTCATAAGACTCTACCAGATTATGTAGTCAGATGGAGGAACCTCAGTTTATAGTGTGAGTCTCAATTATAGGGCATCACACAGTAGAGATTCTATTAAAAATATATATGGCCCTATATCACCTTACTTGAAAGGTTTCAACATTAAAACCTTCCAAAAGTTATTAATTAAGGTGATCAATTTACATGACAGCATACCTGATGCGGTCCCTCCTAAGGTTGAGGGTAAGCCTTTTCATAGACCTTAGTGGCAGGAGTCTTCAAGGGAACCTCCTCATTTTAGCACTACTACAACAACAGTCATACACACTTGGTTAGTCAGCAACATAGCTTAGATCCTCACGTAGAATTCCAAAGAGTCAGCAGTACCAATAAAAAATGCTTAGCAAGAAATTCCCCTTTAAGAGGGAAAGTGTAAAGAAGATATTCAAATTCCTCATTGAGAATAACATCTTAACATTCTGACAAACAATAGAGTGAAAGAAGAGGGAAAAATGAATTACCCACTCTATTTTCCCTTCCATAGACATATCAAGCATGTTATAGAAGACTGTTATGTATTCAATGATAGAGTTGAGAGCCTCATGGCTAGTGGGAAGATATACCTTTAGGACAGTGACTTTGTGCAGCCCCATAACAATACTACTCAGATTGTTTAGATGATTTCAGGTTTCCATCGTAGTGATAGTCATAGCAGTAGTGGTAGATAATCTTGTGGATTTAAGGTAGAGTAGCAGTTAGCACTCTCTCGGAAGACAAATTATATGATCGAGCAAGTAGTTCAAAGCTTAAAGGTAGTTTAGAGGAGGCCTTCCTAGACCAAGTCGATAGTTACCAGCCTAGTGACTTCACCAGTTTCTTTTTCTTCTTCTTTTATTATAGTGACTACTGAGTACATCTTTTTTTTCTTTATGTAATAAGAAAATGTATGAAAGAGAAAAGATTGTTATAACCTCAGAGGGGAAGATGGGACCCCTTCTAGAACTTACATAAAATTGCTTCATTCTTCCTTTGACTATTATTAACATAATAAAATAAGATGATTTTGGCTACTTCTGGTCTTGTATTTATTCTCGCTCTACTTCTTCTAGCACTCAGTCTTTTTATGTATTATATATTTATTATAATGTTAATGATTTTATATGTAATAATGAGTTTAAGTGTGATGAAGAACCTGTGTTCACTATTCTAGTGGGTGGTTATTATATGTATTTAAGTGATGAATTTGAGAACTCACTTCGGGTTAACTAGAGGGGGATGGGTTGAGGTTTTGATGCGCGTGGGCTGGCTTGAGGGTAGAAAACTAATGGATTATGGAGGGCTTCTTGGGTTGATTGATTTTTATTTTATTTTTCTCATTTTTTGGCGCAAAAATAATCCGCCAGGAATATATTTCTGTTGAATTTTCCACTGGAGATATTTTCAATGTGTTATTTAATGTCGGAAGGGCTTTTCTAGCGCGTTTTGCCTTCAGAATAATTTTCACCAAAATCTATAAAAAATACTTATTTTTAACAGATTTTAGCCATTTTTTTATGAAAGTGACCACTGAAAAATGATATTTTTAATGTAGTGAAAGGGCCGCTCCCTCAATCATTTGAAGCTCACTTTTGATAAGATTATGTTGAAAGGATTCAATGACTAAGGCCAGTGTGCTTTTGGGTTTATTATCCTACCTTTAAAGTTTAGGAATTTCTTTACTAATGTAGTGTTTCATGTGATCGAAGCTGATACTCCAGACAGGGCTCTCTTAGGAAGGCCATGGCTTCATAAAAATGGATTGGTGCCCTCTATCTTACACTAATATATGAAGTATAGGAGGAATGATGTCGAGTATTTCATTCCTGTGGATACTCAGCCTTTTTCTAGGAATGAGATTTATATTTATGATTATTCCACGATTTATGTACCTCGAAAGACACGTAGACTTGCCCCCATTCAATCACCAATGAAACCTACAAGTTTTCTACAGGGTCCTATACAGTCACCTACAAAGGTTCCTATATGACTACTAATACAAGATCAATCACAAGTTAGTATTGAGGTAGGTGATTCCACTATAAATTTTGATAGATATCCTTCCTAGTTTATAATCGGGCATGATACTCCCCCTAATAGAGGTAGGGGAGAATGAGGTAGAGGTAGAGAGTTGATTCGCTCTCCGAAAAACTTTGACAATTAAATTCCTTCTCCCTCGCATCTTTACACTTCTTATTTGACTGTCGAGTCTGACTTTTTAGATGATGAGATGATCGATGTTCCTCATCATTCAGTTCACTAATCAACCATGGATTCCACTAATTATAGTTAACTCCATACCTTCTGTAGATACATGATACCTTAAGGCAGTTTGTTTATTGATAGTAGCTTAGAAGAGGAAGTAGACTTCCGATGTGAGACTACTAGCAAAAAATCTCTTTCCCATCAGATATACGAATAAGTGTCAAGGAGTCTTGTCAAAGATTTAATATTTCTCTTTCTACTAGTGTTGGTGGTCCACTATAAACTAACAAGTATTCTATACCTCCATTATACAAATCCTTTATGCCACCGTAATCTAGTGAGTGTGCCTCTTTATCCTATAGTATAGGTGCCACACTAGGTCCTGGGAGTCAGGGTCCTATAGAGATCGCTATAGATAAAGTGGCTACAATTATCCCTCATTACTTTTCCTCTATTATGGAAGGCTATATTTAGCAGGGTGTCATTCCTTTGGCTTTGTCCATTGAACGATCTCTACAGTAAGCCCATGTTTGCAAAACTGATCTGCCTCAAACCCAGAAAGGTGTAAGTTATATAAGGAAAAATCAGTCTACTCGTGACACTATTCTTATTATCTCTCTCTCTCTTATCAGGTTATTTTTCTTGTCGATGAAGAAGACCCGAATGATGTTGAGGATAGGGTCCTTATTGCTCCACAAGAGTTTAAAGATGGCACCACTTCCACCATGGATAAACTGTGTGAGGTATTCTTAGGCACTAATTCAGATTCTACGCCTATCTTTCATAGTGCCTTTTATGTGACTCATTAGCTCAAGAATATATCAAGGTTCTATTAAAATTTAAATACTGCTTTATCTAGAATTACACCAAGATGGCTAGTCTAATCCCAGAATTAGTAGTCCACAAGTTAGTTCTTAAAACTGATGCAGTCCCTGTTAAATAATCACCTTGCCGGATGAGGTTAAAAATTGAATAACAGGTGATCACTGAGACTTAGAAGCTTATAGAAGCTAGATTTATTCTTGAAGAGAAGAACCCCACTTGGCTTGCCAATATTATTCTAGTTGGGAAAAAGAGAAGATAGATTCATGTCTGCATTGACGTCCATAGTTTTCTCCTTCATGGATAGTTCATTTGGTTATAATCAAATAAAGATGTCCATGCAGAAGTAAATATTACTGCATTTCGCACACCCATAGGTGTGTTTTGTTACAAGGTGATGCCCTTTGGTCTCAAGAATGTCGGGGCCACCTATTAATGTGTTATGACTATTATCTTCAATGAGATGATACACGAGCATTTGAATGCTCTGTGGATGATTTTGTGGTCAAAAGTATGGTCCGTAGAGATCACCTACGAGATCGACAAATCATTTTTAAATGTATACACAAATATAATTTAAAGAAGAATCCTCTAAAATGCGTATTTGGAGTTTATGTAATAAAGTTCCTAGGGTTTATAGTTTTCTACAATGACATTGAAATTGATCCTTCCATGATCAAAGCCATTGTGGATTTATAACCTCCTAAAAGACTTGAAAGTTTGTTTGGGATGTTAGTCCCTTATGAACTGACCCAAGGTTAACCAAGATGAGGGGTGAATTGGTATTTTTAAAAAATCTTTAAACCAAAGACCAACAATGCTCAAACCAAAATCACCATAGAAAAATAAGTGCAGAAAAGTTAAATGCGGAAGAAAGAAAAAGAACACAAGGGTTTATAATGGTTTGGTCAACTCGACCTACGTCCACTCCCTAGAGCTGCCCTCCGAGTATTGCACTACTAAAGTGACTCTCCTTTTTCTCCCACAGCAAGGTAGAGAAGCCCATACAAAAACCTCCTTTTTTCCACCTCAACAAGGTAGAGAACCCAACTGCTTTTGCTTCCTCCTAAAGCAAGCAGAGAACCTCGATCAATCGTTGAAACTTACCTCTCCCAACCCTTCCAAGGATAAGAGACTCAAGTGGAAGAAGAAGTGGAACAATGCTTTGAGAAACCCTTGTGAATCTCCCTCACAAGATTCTCTATCTCTCTCCCTCTCTCTCTCTCTCTCTCTCTCTCTCTCTCTCTCTTTCTCTCTCTTCTAGGCTTTCTCAGGTAAAGAAAGCAGCAAAAGATTGTTTAAAACGTTGAACAATAGCCCTTAAATAAAAGAGCTTCAAAATAGCTTGTTAATTGCAAGTTACGGACATTATCGTCCAGGACGATATTAATATCATCCTATATGATTAGTGCAAATTGAGCCTAACCAACCAGGACGATCTGGGATGAATAGAAGAAAAGGCCTCCTATCGTCTAGGATGATTATAATTCATCCTGTACGATTAGTTCAAATCACAGATTATCATCCAAATAATCGATCTTAAAAGAGTTCTGGATGATTCCAAAATAGCTTGATCATCCTGGACGATCTCACGATTATCCCAAATGATTAGTTCAAATCAGAGGAAAATCATCCAGAGCATCGCCTGGATTTGAGCTGGCCAATCCTGATCAGCCAGACCATCGCCTGGAATATGAGCTGTCCGATATTGATTATCTACGAGAAACTAAGATTTTTGAACTGATCGTCCTGGTCGATCTTGTATGATTTGATACAATATGAACTGATCATATCAATCATCTTTAATTACTTTTCTTAGTTGCCAGATTAATTTAGGCATAATTGTATCAAATCATACAGGAAGATACAATATCATCTTGGCCAATTTCCAAAACTAAAGAATGCCTAAATAGATTAAGGCGGCTGATTCTTTCTATTTTAAGCTTATCATCCTGGTCGATACATGTATCGTCCAAGCCGATCGGCTAATGACGGCTGCCTTAACTAAGATGACTGATTAGGGTTTCTGTTTTGAACCCTATCATCCAGGAGGATAATAATATCGTCCGGGACGATGTGAGTAAAAACAAAAATTCTAAGTCAGACAAAAAATTTCACTCAAGTGTGTGTGTAGGGTTACTTAGCATCAGAACACTTCAATTCTTACAATTGACTCAATGAAAGGAAAAAAAAAATTACAGATTGACTCAGACCTAGTCTACCTAATCTTGAGCGGGTTCAAATTTCTGTCCAATCTCGTGGCCCTGAAATGTCAGTAGAGAAAAGGCAGTCGTAGAGAAATAAGAGTGTTTGCTAACATCAAAATCATAATCCATGAGTTACAAATTTGCAATAATCTCCCCCTTTTTGATGACGGCAAACACTTCGATGATCAAAAAATAGTAGTTCAAATTTTCTGATGAAAAATAAAACAGTGCAAACACTAATATACTACTCCCCCTTTTGACATCTCAAAAAGGAGGAGAAAAATAAAAAACAAAATAAACAATCCTAAAACCTTTATTTTTTTTAACTAAGGCATGTGATTGATTTTAAAGATTTGTAAGTTAATGATGTAACAATCATCAAGAATCCAAAAATGATAGAGTATTCGATCATGTTAACCCTAAGCTCAGACATCTTTCAGGGTAAAATAGTCTTTTGAAATCAATGACCTAACTCAAAAAATTCAATTGGATATGAAAAAGGATCCGTTCACCACTTGATTTTAGAAAAATATCTTATAGAATAATGTATAAAAGTAATTATGTCACAATCGCAAAAAAGGTCGAAATCAAGCCTTTGATTTTATCAAGTGATATATGAATTCTTCCAAGTTTTAAAAGTTTTTGAAAGGAGAGGAGAGCTTGCTTTTGGTGGGCTCATTTTATGCCTCTTGTCAATTTGAATAGCGCTTTGAGCTTCTTTTTGATACACTTTGTGTATATATTTATTTTCAATTTGGCTTCATTGTGCATCTTTTGATTTTTGGCATCATTGACCACTTTTTTTTTTGCAAGCTACATTATCTTTCAAAAAAACTCTTAAATAATCTTAGTTGTGAGTATATCTTCTAGATATTAGAGAAAAAAACTCACTCTCTAATATAGAGAAGAACAATTCACAAAATAGAATCAATAATCATATGAATAAATGCAATGATAAGAGTAACAAGGAATTCTTGATGTGACAAAAGAATTTGATCATTATACATACAATATAGATTTGTTGTAGCAAGGTTAGAAAAGATCTTAATTGCATACTCCATTTGTTAATTTGAGATAGAATATTGATTAGTAAAGAAAACTGTGCCATTAAAATATGTTAGAGAAAGAGACACAATCAACGGTATATTTTTACCCCTTAATGGATTAAGAGATGTAAAATATTTGCTACAAATTTTTAAAAGTAAGAACAGGGCATACGATATCATTTCAGCGATGATTAAAAAAGGAATAAAAATAAAACAACAAATAAAAAACTTAAAGCAATAAATGAAGAAAAGAAGAAGAAAAAAAAAGAAAAGAAAATAAAAATCAAGTTCATGCATTTATGTCAATGACACCCAATCTGGTCCTTAAAGAGTTGAAAGTGTCAAAGGCTAGTGGTTTATTAAAGATGTCAGCCAGTTGATTCTCAGTTGTCACATGGTGTAACTCAATATCCCCCTTTGTCACATGGTCTCTAAAAAAGTAATGTCTAATGTCAATGTGCCTAGTCCTTGAATGTTAGATAGGATTCTTAGAGATGCAGATGGCATTAGTGTTGTCACAGAAAATTGAGATGGTGCTTATAGATAATCCTAAATCCAATACTCATTGTTTCAACCAAAGGACTTGGGCCACAGAACTTCCTAAGGCAATATACTCAGCTTCAGCTGTGGAAAGTGCAACAGAGTTTTGCTTTCTACTAGACCATGAGACCAAAGATTGTCCTATAAATTGATAAGTTTTAGAAGTGCATTTTCTATCCACCTTACATCCTGCAAAATCAGAGTAAAAAAATCCAATAATATCAAAAGAAGTGTTGTGCCTAGGGTACTAAATTCCTAAGCTTTGGGTCCCCAAAAGGTATCTAAAAATTCTCTTAACTGTAGTCATGTAAGATTCCTTAGCATCAGCTGGAAATCTAGCACAAAGATAAACACTAAACATTATATCAGGTCGGCTAGCAGTCAAGTAAACTAAAGATCCAATCATGCCTCTATATTTCTTCTGATCAACAGACTTACTACTTTGGTCCTTATCACCCGGAACACTAGAAGTCATGGTAGTATTAATTGGCTTGGCTTTATCCATCACATACTTCTTCAAAATGTCCTTTAAGTATTTTGATTAATTTAGAAAGGTTCCATCATCTAATTATTTTATGCTAAACCATAAAAAGTAGGACTACTCTCCCATCATACTCATCTCAAACTCTTTACACATTGTTTTAGAGAATTAATCACAAAGTTTCTTATCAGAAGATTCAAAAAGTATGTCATCCATATAAATCTGAACAATGAGAAAATCATCTCCAAATTTTTTAAGAAAAAGGGTAGTTCTCCCCTTAATAAACTCCATTTCTAGTAAGAATGTGCTAAGCCTATCATACCAAGCTTTGGGTGCCTTCTTTAAACCATATAAGGCCTTTTTTAATTTAAAAACATGATTTGAAAATTGGGAACTGTCAAAACTGTTGCAAATCTATTTTTATGACTTATGTTTTGATGATTGACAAACACTATTGATTCTCTTGGACTGCATGTTGCTTCTAACTTTTCAGGAATCGAAGATCGGACGAACAGACGAAGCCAGTTCAAGATTGCGTAGGTCTAGGGTTGAGTCAGTCTATACTTTGTTTTTTCTCTTCTTGAGTCTATTTGTAATTGTCAAAGAGACTGATGCTAAGTAACCCTACACATACACACTTTAGAGACTTAGAATTTCTATTTTTACTCATATCGGCCAGGATGATATTTACATCGTCCTGGAAGATTAGGCTTAAAACAGAATGTCTAAATAAGGATTCTTAATTAAGGAAGCCGTCATTAACATATCGGTCTGAATGATACGTGTATCAGCCAGGATGATAAGCTCAAAATAGAATGAAATTTCCTCCATAGACAATTAAGGTATACTGTAATTTTAAATTATCGACCAGGACGATCATCGATCGGCCTGGACGATATTCAAAAATTATGCCTTAATTAATTAGGAAATCAAGGGAGTAAGTCTAAATAAGGATTCTTTATTAAGGAAGCCGTCATTAACAGATCGGCCTGAATGATACGTGTATCAGCCAGGATGATAAGCTCAAAATAGAAAGAAGTTGCCTCCATAGACAATTAAGGTATACTGTAATTTTAAATTATCGACCAGGACGATCATCGATCGGCTTGGATAATATTCACAAATTATGCCTTAATTGATCAGGAAATCAAGGGAGTTATTAAGGATGATTGATACGATCATATCATCCTGGATGATCGCAGGATCAGCCAGGACGATCTATTCAAAAAACCTTAGTTACTTCAGGACGATAAATATCGGCCAGCTAGAATTCAGGGCGATGCTCTGGACGATTTTTCCCTGATTTGAACTGATCGGCCGGGACGATCGTAAGATTGGCCTGGATGATCAATCCAATTTTAAATTATCCAGTTTGCATTCAGGGCGATGCTATGGCCGATCTTCTGAGATTTATACTGATTGGCCAGGCCGATGTCCATATCGTCCTGGACGATATTGTCAGCAACTTGCAATTAATGAGCTCCTTTGAAGCCTTTTTATTTAAGAGATCTTGTTCAACATTTTGAAAAACCTTTGGCTGTTGCCTTGACCTGAAAAGGCCTTGAGGGGAGAAAGAGAGAGAGGGAGAGAGAGAGGATCTTGTGAGGTGGAGCTTGTGAGGGGATTCACAAGGGTTTCATCAAGGATCGCTCTGCTTCTTCTTC
>NW_021464986.1:0-311 GCF_001605985.2 Dendrobium catenatum
GAGTTTTATAAAACTTTCTTGTTGCAAAGTTTTATATTTTCATACCCCACTCCAAATATAAAGTAGAAGCACTTGATTATTAGATATTTGGTAGGGTTTTTGTGTCAAAACAAAAAAAATAGAGGGTTGGGTAGATTTCCTTTTGTAAGATTTGTGTAGTATCAAATTTGAAAGTCCATACAAGTCTTGTTGTATTTGATTAAACCTGTGAAGTAAGGCCCCTTTAGTGTCTTTTAGAGAACGACTAGTACCTTTTCATTTGAGTTAGATTCTACTAGTGGTCATTTCTAAAATATATATGAGTTGATTTT
>NW_021464987.1:0-252 GCF_001605985.2 Dendrobium catenatum
AAAAAGCTTCCTAAAATGCTCCTCATGAGCGGTCGGCTCGCCCGATCTCCGCAGGAGGCGGAGATCTCGCGATATTTCGAGAACTGCCGGTCCCATGCGAACCGGCTGGACCGGTCCAGCGGACCGGTCTGACAATACTCCCCTCCCAAAGATCCACCTTGTCCTCAAGGTGGAAATATGGTCGTATTCCCGCGGAGGTGGCCATCCTTGAGGTAATTGAAAAACCTCACTGTATTGCTGAACCAAGGGCTG
>NW_021464988.1:0-384 GCF_001605985.2 Dendrobium catenatum
GGTAAATATAAAATCTTTTATCATAATCATTGAGCTTCTACTTTAAAATAAACGTGATATAAAAGATAAATAATTAATAATATAATCTAAGCTCTTCAATCTGATAATTATTATAATAATAATAATAAAACTAACCTCTAGATTATATCCTAATTCTCATTTTATGGGATATTTCGGAGAAAGATAAGACTATGCTAATTTAAAGGCATTCATTGTCAACCATAATCAAATGTAATGGAAGAATCGGATTTGTAATTACTATTTAGAGGAAGAAATGACAAATCAAAAATAAATCCTTCATCTGAAGTGGCTATCAGATTCAAACCCTAATGCAAAATACTGAAGGAAGATCAGAGTAAAATTTTAATGCTTACCAACAGAGAT
>NW_021464989.1:0-257 GCF_001605985.2 Dendrobium catenatum
GGAGACTGAACTGGTTAAGTCTTCTAGTCTGATTAATCTGCAAATTTTAAATGATGTTCTGCATGACACTCTTAATACTAATAGAGAACAATCAGGCATGGAAGGTGATGTTGCTGGGAAGGAGATTGAAAAACTTCCTAATTTATATGTTTCCATTGATTCTATACTTCTAGATGCGAATTTAGATCAGGGAAAAAGTTCTAGTGAAAATGAATTTATGGCTGCTGATGCTAATTTAATTGTTAATGTGGATTCAG
>NW_021464990.1:0-303 GCF_001605985.2 Dendrobium catenatum
ATATATAAGATTAATAAAATAGCATACAATACATATGAATTATATGATATACATGATATATTGCATTATATTTATACATGATATACGTGCATTAATATAATATTGTATGACATGTATAGAATAGATGTTCGCTATCTTAATATAATAGGTATACTGATATACATAAAATGACATATTAAATGAAATAAAGTATAATTTATTGACATGCCTAGATTCGTAAAAGAATTATTGCGTCGTACTTGATATGAAGATAGGAATGATAAGACCTATTGAATCTTTATATGACTATTTTTTAATGATCAC
>NW_021464991.1:0-512 GCF_001605985.2 Dendrobium catenatum
GGCGAGCCTCATATTGCGCAATTTTAAACCATGACTAGCGCTGTGGCGCTTGAAAGGTCGGCACCGCTGTGCTCAACAAATGAATTAACGTCTCTGCGCTACTATTTTTACTTCGTCACGGTGCTTGCTGACTTGGATCAGTTACTTAGTGAACAGTCACGTCGTTTTGTTGATAGGTCGTGTCCTTTGGAAGTTACAATTACTATGCCGCAACGCTACTAACTTTCAAATTTTGTGGCGCCGGGATGATAATTTTGGCGCTGAGCCATGATAAATTGTGACGCTGGGGCTCTGGAAGACAGAGAGCATGGCACATCAAAGTTGGCCATTTTAACGCCGCGACGCTGACCAACAGAGAAGTTCGCGCCACAATGTGAATGTTGCGGTGCTCTGATGGTACCTTTGATGGCGTTGCGGTTTTGATTTGTCCGACACAGTGGCGCTATATGATACTTAGAAATTTATGCCTTTTTTATATTTTTCCTGCACAACATAACTAAAATAATACATTT
>NW_021464992.1:0-1121 GCF_001605985.2 Dendrobium catenatum
ATTGCGGTTTGAACCTTCCAACAGCGCTTTGAGCCCTCGATTCAGACTCATTTGGGCTCGGATTTGGTCGAATTTGGTGTCGTTGGATTCGTATTTCCGAGACACTCAGTTTGACTATAAGCTCGCTGAAATCGGAGTTCGGGTTACCCAAAATTAATTTTTGAAGTTTCTAACAAGCTTTTGCCTCGAGATTCGTGCCCGATCAAGATAATTTTGTGATGACGTATCAAAACTAAATAGTCCTAATTGAAAATAAAGCACTAAATAGAAATTATGGTAGGAGACTTGTTGTCTCCAATAAAATGCTAAATGCTATTGATCATCACGAATCTCAAGAAAATATTTGAAATGGACTCTTAAAATTAAATTAAAAATTATCCAAACTTTGATTTCCACGTCTTATAATTGAATTGAATGCCATTACGACACAAATCCATCGAGATAAAAAAGTCTAAATGAACACTAATAAAATGCTTTAGGCATCTTTAAAAACTTTTGATATTTAAAAACTTTTGAATATTAATTTAAAGGATCAAACAATCATCAAATATTTCATGCTTATAGTTAAATTGAGCGAATTAATGAGGTGAATATAACGAGCCCAAGTTCATTCGATTCTGACATCCTTATGCTACTCAAATGTTGAAAAAATGATCTAGAATCAAGGGGATTAATTTAGATCATTTGGTAGAGTATTTTGGATTATGACCAAATTACCAAAATGCACCTCGTTATAAATATTTGAGAGTTCAGAGAGCAAAATAATTACATTTTTTTATGATGACCGCCATAAGCAAAATACTGCCACAATCACCAGACTTTTGTTAGCTGACTATTAACATATAAACTTATTATTGGGTTTTAAATGCCTGCTTCTGAACACCCAATTTTATAATCCCAAATCGGTAATTTTCTTAATTGTTTATAATCTCATCTTCTTCAATTGAACGCAATAGAGAATACTTATATTTTTCATTATTTAGTGAATTCATTTAGCAAGATCCGACCTCATAATTTTTTCTCTTCCGGCTCTCCATGTAAAAAAAATGAGATCTCTCATAATTTTTATGTGTTATATTATCATATAAAAATAAAAAAATACATAATTTATTGTCTCAACT
>NW_021464993.1:0-273 GCF_001605985.2 Dendrobium catenatum
AAAACAACCTTAATAAAAAAGTTAAAAATTGACCCTTTAATTAAAGCATTTAAATAATACAAATAATTCCAAAATTTTAATATTTAATTTAAAATTCTAAAAAACTTTAATCAAACATTAAAATTAGCAACAAAAAAAAAATTTAATTAAAATTAATTAACCCTTCAAACCCTTAATCAATCAAGTAAATTAATTAGTACGAGTTACTACTAATAACCCGAGCTTACGAGGCTATTACCTTAGCCCCAAAAAAGGTGAATTAAACTTCATAGC
>NW_021464994.1:0-254 GCF_001605985.2 Dendrobium catenatum
GACATAAACATCTGCTACAGACGGTCTTCATTTGTGGGTGAGAGCAGCGAAATGGAAAACGAAAGCTGTACTCGAGGTCGTGACTTGTGAGTTGCGAGAGAGAAGTAAAGGGGAAAATGAACCATTGATGCTTTTTCATGTGTCAAAAAAAATTTTTGGTGGCTTCTCTGGATTAATAAATAATTTAAAAAGAAAAAATAACAAAAATTAGAGTAGATTTTTTTTGTTGACGAACTTGTTGCTCTATTAAACCA
>NW_021464995.1:0-201 GCF_001605985.2 Dendrobium catenatum
TCGGTTTAATTTTTATAACACCAGAAAAAGGAATGATTCACTTTTCTTACCATTTATCGGAGCCCTGCACAAATAACGAAGCTGAATATGAAGCTCTGATAACCGGTTTGGAACTTGCAATTCTAATGGAAATTAAAGAGATTAAGATCTTTGGAGATTCCCATATGGTTATTAACCAAGTGGCCGGAACCTATAAAGTCT
>NW_021464996.1:0-478 GCF_001605985.2 Dendrobium catenatum
CTGATATGTGAGCTAAAAATTATCTTGATCGTGCACAAATCTCGATGCAAAATCAAGTTTGAAAACTTTCAAAATTAAAATTGGGACCATCTAAACTCTGATTTCAGCAAACTTATAGTCAAACTGAACGACTAGAAAATACAAACCCAACGACACCAAATTTGACTCAATCCGAGCCCAAATAATTCCAACTCAAGGTCTCGAAGCACTATTGGAAGGTTCAAACTACAATTTGGATTATCAAATGGTTTTGAAACATAACGTGCTTATAGTTGAATCGAGCGGCTCGGTGAGTCGAATCCAACGAGCACTAAATTTTCAAATTTTGATATCATTAAGATGTTCAAATGTCCATCAAATGGTCTATGATCAAGGGATTAAATATCGGCTATCCATCCAACCACTCCCCATTTACCCTTGATCTCTTACCTATTTATGGGCTATGCTGTTGAGTCTAGTGAATAGGTTGTCAAACCTA
>NW_021464997.1:0-310 GCF_001605985.2 Dendrobium catenatum
CCTAGAATCAAAATATAACCTATAATATCTTATACACCCAATCACCACTCAATCTTCTACTTTAATATCTCTTTTCATGTACTCCATAGTGATAGACACCACCATGATCATTATGTGGTGGATCCCGAGCCAGAGGAGGCAGGGGAGCTCCAGCACTAGGCCAAGCACCAACTCCAACACCCGCTCTTACCCACCAATCACAAGACTACGGCTCAATTATGAAGTGACTTTCCTGCCTAGAGATGTAAGTGACAATATAGTATTAGGAGACAAATCAACATTGGGAGTGGCTCCACCAATAGCACGAGCT
>NW_021464998.1:0-240 GCF_001605985.2 Dendrobium catenatum
AAAGGTGATAGTTAATTAAACATTAAAAATAAAATATACCTAAAATCAATCCTAAAACACTAAGATTTGAATTTTAATTAAAAACTCTTCTTTGTCCCTTTCAACAAACAAATCAAATATATATAACTCTAACTAAATCGCCCTATGTAGGATCTACCAAAACCACACAGCCTGCACATACTTAGATGAGTTTGATAGGACATGACTATTAGCTTTAGGTTAGGCTGTTGTTTTGCTTTA
>NW_021464999.1:0-218 GCF_001605985.2 Dendrobium catenatum
ACTCTAAGTTTAGACTCTTTACAACCAATCCCCCTAATATTCCATAAAAGAGATTTAATCATTACAATCTTTTAAAGACTTTTGGGCTCTAGTGTTTCTCGGGGTAGCAGGACACAAATTTTTATAATGCTTACCTTTTTTCTTACCACCTTTCATAAAAACATCCTCCTCAGTTATCAAATAATCATCCGTACTATTTTTTGTAAAGGAAGAAGAAA
>NW_021465000.1:0-232 GCF_001605985.2 Dendrobium catenatum
CTAAGTCCTATTCATCCAGGACAAAATTAATAATCGTACGGGACGATTAGTTCTCTGTAAAATTTTTGTCCAGACGAAATTAATTATCATCCAGGACGATCTGGTCTCTGTAAAATTTTCTTCCAGACGAAATTAATTTTCGTACACGACGATTGGTCCTCTGTAAAATTTATGTCCAGACAAAATTAATTATCATCCAGGACGATCTGGTCTCTGTAAAATTTTTGTCCAG
>NW_021465001.1:0-213 GCF_001605985.2 Dendrobium catenatum
GTTCAGGGGAGCAAGACGGTGATGCAGTACGAGGCTGAGTTTACTGCATTAGCCAGGTACGCTCCGCAGCTGGTTAGCACTTCTGCTGAGAGGTGCTACAGATTTCTGAGGGGATTACGAGATACTTTGAGGCAGCCCCTGATACCATTTCGGATCACTGACTTCTCTGAGCTTGTGGAGCGAGCTCGATTGATAGAGAATGATATGACGGCT
>NW_021465002.1:0-207 GCF_001605985.2 Dendrobium catenatum
ACCACCAACAACGAAAGGTTGGAGGGAAAATTCACGGCCATGGAAGAAATGATGAAGAAATTATTGGAGATGAAGACTAATCCGACGACGTCGGAAGCAAGGGAGACTACCGGAGACCACGGCGTAGGAGGAAATCCGAACCCGCGTGGGGGGAGGAGGAATCAGGATGTAGAGATCCTGGAGGGAGACGACGACATGCCACCTCTA
>NW_021465003.1:0-674 GCF_001605985.2 Dendrobium catenatum
CTTTATTCGTCATATCAATGTGTAGAAAACAAAGCGCGTGCCAAGTATCAAATATGCCGAACAATCTCTTATAGCACGTACGACCATTGAAGGTTGCATATGTCTTTGTGCGTTGGCTAAAATGCTCAGTTCCTATTCTAGAAGCATGCAATGTCACTTGTTTGGAGAGGTCTTATTGGCATAAATAAGTTTCATATAGCATTTGTTGAAAGATATTCTTGAGTTCTATTGGGCAAATCTTTTATCCTTTCTTTGAGAAAATTCCTACAGCTTTCGTAGAGATTTGGCTACTATTTTCGTAAGAGAATGAGTGCAGATTTTTTGATATATTGTTGCTGTTTTTATATAAGAATTCCTATGGCGTTTGGGTAGATTTGTTATCGCTTTGTCGTGAACTTCCTACAACTTTTGGTAGAACTTTTTCCACTGTTTTGATAAGAAACAAGTGCAGAATTTGGGGTTTTATTGCTATTTTACATGAAAAATTCTACGATATTTGGGTGAAGCTTTCATCGTTCATTTGTGAAGTTTCCTGCAGCTTTTGTAGCCTTTTTTTTCTACTGTTTTTTTGTAAGAGAATGAGTGCAGATTTTGGACATATTATGGCTGTTTTTATGTAAGAATCATTATGGAGTTCGGGTAAGTCTTGCATTGCCTTGTTGTAAGAATTCCTG
>NW_021465004.1:0-360 GCF_001605985.2 Dendrobium catenatum
TAAGGGAGAACGAGGTCCTCCAGCCCAAGTGCTGGAAGGGGGCCTGTCTTCCCTCTTGAGGTTACAATCATTTTTTTTAGCATATTTTTCTAGTACAGATAGAAGTAAAAAAGAAAATGTGCTTATCTAGCACTACAACAGAAGAAAGAAAAGCAAAACTAGTGCTAACGAAGAAGCTGGAGTGGCAACTGTCGACTTGGCCTTGGGAGGCCTCATCTCAACTGCCTCTAAACTCTGTACAGCTTACTCAATCATCTGCTAAGTCTCCTTGGAGAGTGCGAACTGCCACTCTTCCTCAGAACTCTGGGGTAAACTGTCACTACTGCCCTGACTGTCACTCTGGCTGGGACTGTGGCTGGG
>NW_021465005.1:0-984 GCF_001605985.2 Dendrobium catenatum
TTTATTAATATCCAGACCTATCTCCGCATCCGGTGACCGGATGCAATAATTTGCCACCGCAAACACGGATAACTTTCCGAACTCTAGCTGGCTTTACCAATTGATTTTGTCTCCATCAGCCCGTGCGCTATCGCCAGCTGCAATGACTGGTCCACCTTTCTCTAAAGCCAAACCTAATTCTGCTTAATCACTTGTTCTGCTTTGAAACACTGTGGAGAAAATCAATTTTTTGAGATATGCACACCTAAAAATCTCCACATATTTGTCTTATTAATTTGTATTTGGAATATTTGGCAACCCAAGCATAACATTGTTATTGCATGTTGGAAATCCAGTTGGTGAAGTGAGAAATCCAGTTGGTGAAGTGAGAATTTATCTCCATCAATTTAGGCTTTTTTGGGACGACTTTCTTATTACTTTCTAAAGTAGCTTTTTAGTAAAAAATTACATGAACTAGAAATTTTTATACTAAAAAATTATTTTTAGAAAACCATAAAAAAGCCGTCCCAAACGAGACATTTATTTTACTTTATTTTATTTTTTGTGAAGAAGAAAATAAAAAATTTATAATTACTTAGATGAATGTAATCCATTGTTTCTTATAGCTTCTTAACAAGATTGTCCACCTTCAACTAAATGTTGAGGCTTTAGTAAGAGATGCATATTAGTCAATCACAAACACCAAGATCAAGCGCATCAAACATTAATAAAATCTTAACTTCTTAAGAATGTTTCCATACAATGATTGTAGAAGCGCTACTAGTTATAATCTTTAGTGGTAGATTTAATTATTAAGATTATAAAGAATATTTTATTCAACATATGCCTTCAGAGGTGTCTGGCAGGCAGTCCGAGGGTCATAACCACTAGAGGAGCCATAGTATGAGCCCTCACTGGCCCATCAAAGAAAAAGCTTTTTTATTTTGAAACTTAGAAACGTAATAACATATATTGTTGAAATGCGCCTTTAAGGATCAAGATCCT
>NW_021465006.1:0-368 GCF_001605985.2 Dendrobium catenatum
AATCACATGGCCATTATCAATAGATTAGTAAATAATGAATTAATAGTATCGACAATGACAATGAATCAGTAACAGTAACAATATCAATATTTATAATACTGATGATAGTAACAATAAATAATATAGTGACAGTAAACCAATGATCAATAGAATAATAAAATAGTATAGTAATAATAGTGTAGTAACAATAATTCAGTGTAGTAACTATCAAGTTGGATAGTAACAATGAATTAGTAACATACATTTTAATAATCTTATTTAATAATATTCAACAATAATGGAGTTTTGCCTATCAAGATGTTTTTCAGTATTTAGTAATCAGTAGTATGCAACCATTAACTCAATAAACATAGTCGCCACTCCTTACT
>NW_021465007.1:0-295 GCF_001605985.2 Dendrobium catenatum
TAAATTAGCCCAAATATTTAGTTAAATTTATATATAAATTTGAAATAATTTAGTCTTCATTTAAATCAAGAGTATTCTCTTAGGAGATGTAATTAACTATAGGGGCTTGCCCCTACAAGAGTCTAGATCCCAGAATAATCTAAACCATATCTTAGTTTCCTTTCTAAGGTAGGGAAAGATCTGTGAACGTAGACATTACTTTATCTAATATTTTAAAATTTATTCTCATAATCAAAGGATAGGTGGATAATCGATATGCTTTTACAGGCAGGTCGAATATCTTCTATATTTGAAA
>NW_021465008.1:0-237 GCF_001605985.2 Dendrobium catenatum
CGACCGCCACCGTGCTTACACCCGACAGCCTACCGACGTCGGAGTTCTGCCCGAATGTCATCTAACGCAGGAGTTCTGCCCCGCCGCCGATTGACGTTGGACTTCTACCTGATGTCGGACCTCCACTCATCGTTGGATTTCTACCCGACGTCAGACTTCTACACATCATCAGACTTTCGCCAGACTTCTATCTTGCGCTAGAATTGTGTCCATTGACAGTCTTCTACCCAGCACCGG
>NW_021465009.1:0-1398 GCF_001605985.2 Dendrobium catenatum
AAATTAGAGACTCTTACCTTTGAGTATCAAGTGAAACCTTCACGCTCTAGTAGTAAAAATTCTCCTTCAAACACACTCTCACACTCTCTCCTTGATTCTCCTTTCAATTGGCATGAAGATCAGTAGGCAAAAAGATTAAGTGATAGTCTAAATTGGACTATGTATATGAAAGACAAAAAAAATTATCCAAAACTGCAAATTTTTAAGTCAACACGAAGTTGATCGTCCCGTACGATCATGGATCGTCCTGGACGATTTTACTTAAATGTGTGAAAACGAACCAAATGTATATTGGTACGAACTTAAATTGTAAGCATCATCCCGTACGAACTAGGTTCGTCTGGTATAAATAGTTATACCATAGGTCGGTTCCCAAAAAACTACAAGACGTTGCCAAAATTTGAAGAGTCTTTCCACTTCATTCTGGGACGAATATGAGTTCATCCGGACAAACTTTTTACAGAGAACATTTCGTCCTGGGACAAATTTGCGTTCGCTTGGAAGAAACTTTTCCAGAGAGAATTTCATCCTAGCACGAATATGAATTTCGTCTGAACGAAAATTTTTCAGAGGACATTTCATCCTGAGACGATTAAACATTCATCCTAGATGATCAGGACTTAGAAAAATTTTTTTCAACTCCTGTTCCTTCCATTGCTCTTTAGAGGAGATAATTGATTTGATCGTCCCGTACGATCAGTATAAATTTTTTAAAGATTTTCTTAAGTGTGTGTGTATTTATTCACTCACTCCCTCTCAAACTTAATTCAAAGAAAAGTACAAGCTTCAATTCACAAAATCTCTCTTGCTAAATTTGATTTGAAGTTTTTAGTAGTCTGGAGTTTGATTTTCCTGAAATGTTAGTTCACACAAGAGCAAAAACAAATCTTTCAAAAAGTGTTAGGAGATATGAATACATAAAATAATAATATTTGGAATCATCAAAACTATACAAGTTGCAAGAACGTAAAACATGCAAGTAGCAACTCTCTTAATAATCTCCCCCTTTTTGATGATGGCAAAATAATTATTGTTTGTATAATTTCAAATTCTAATAATCTTCTAAACTCCCCCTGAAATGATGAACATGTGAAAAATAAGGAGGCATTTGAATCATAATTTTTTTTTTTCAAAATTTTTAGGGATACAAAACAAAAAAAACACACATATGATACGATAGAACAAATACAAAACAAAACAAACACATATATGATACGATAGAACAAATAATTTCTCCCCCTTTTTTATAATCGTAAAAAGTGAAGAAGAAAAAGAATTGAAATATAAGCAGTCATATGAAAATCAATTGATAATTGAACCTTGAAAGTGATTGAAATAAGTTTTGCAAATAAAATCAAAACATTAGACAAATCATAGTAATTCATAGAATTTAAGAAG
>NW_021465010.1:0-506 GCF_001605985.2 Dendrobium catenatum
TTAACCCTAAATGGTTTGAAGAATATGCTGATTGGTTAGAGTACAGCATACAAAAAGATGCTATTTTTTGCCTTTACTGCTATCTATTCAAGCCCCAAGAACAAATTAGGAAAGGCCAAGCTGGTGGTGACTCATTTGTTGGGGAAGGATTCAGAAATTGGAAGAAGAAAGAAAAACTACTTATTCATGTCGGAGAGCATAGTAGTGAGCATAACAAGGCAAGACAAAAATGTGAAGATTTGTTGAAGAGTCACGAACACAAACTCCCAGTATTATGGTTAAGCAAAGAGGAAAAGAATAAAAAAGATTATAGGATCATGTTAACTGCTGCAGTAGATTGTGTTCGATTTTTATTACATCAAGGATTATCATTTCGTGGGCATGATGAGTCATCCGGATCAACGAATCGAGGGAATTATTTAGAGCTTCTTGATTTCCTTGCAAATCATAATGATGAAATTAAGAAAGTTTTATCCATACATTCAAGCTCAAATTTGAAGTTAACT
>NW_021465011.1:0-227 GCF_001605985.2 Dendrobium catenatum
TCCTCTGGTATTTCCTCTGGTATTTCTTTTCCTCTTGTTGGATCATTCGTTTGGGTGTTTCTCGTCGCTTTTTTGCCTTGTTCGACTCTTGTTTTTTCCTGTTTGAGGTTGGTGTTTTATTTTTCGGGTGGGGTGGGGGGCGATGTCAGCTCCGACGTCGTCTACCCAGGGCGTTGGCCCTCCGCTAACCGGTAAAACTAGATCTTTTAAAGATGTGGTTTCTGGCC
>NW_021465012.1:0-232 GCF_001605985.2 Dendrobium catenatum
ACGAAATCATATGCACTTAAGAAAAGAGGTCATGTTTTTTGATCCGAGTGATCCACAAGCCTGCAATCCAACACTTTAATGAACATGTGACCATTAGAAAGGAATTTTGATATTAGTTCACTTTCCCCAAATGTTAGAAAACAATACCCCAACAATAAATTTCCAATATAAAATAACTCTTAAAACTTTCCAACCAATTTTCTTATTCCACGCTTCATGGCAACGAAAGTTT
>NW_021465013.1:0-510 GCF_001605985.2 Dendrobium catenatum
GTCATTAGCTCCTTGTCCTTTTGTTCCCTCAACCGGTACCGTTTCTCGCAGTTCATGCAAGTAAAGAGAAGTAAGCAGGGAAAAAAAGGGATTAGAAAGTTCATTTAATAAATAATAATGAAATAATTGACATTTACTAAAAATAAAGACGTACCTTTCTTCGGGCTTAAACACTGGTTCATTGACTTTTCTTTTGAAACCTTTACTTTTGGAAACATACTTTATATCTTTTTGGAGCATTTACTTTTGGAATTACACTTTGCAATTTCCCAACATGTATCTCGAGGCTTGAGAAAGAGGGAGTAGAAGGAGGAGAAAGATCAAGAGAAAGAGAATTAGAGCTTTTACTTTCTAACAATTTCACACAGATAATTTATTTCTAACAACTTAGACCTTCACTTTATTTTCTTCTCCAAAACCCATTCACTTGTCACTTTCAATATATATAATTCTTATCTTCTAAAATCACACTAATACGATTTACTTTTCAATACACTTTCAAGCTTCAAT
>NW_021465014.1:0-352 GCF_001605985.2 Dendrobium catenatum
CCCTACCAAGGGGGAATTGTCTCTTCGTTTGGATATTTAAGCCAAGACGGATCCAAGGAGTCCAAGGAGGAGATTTCCAAGGAGTCCAAGGAGAAGAGATCCAAGGAGTCCAAGGAGGGAGATCCAAGGAGTCCAAGAAGAAGTGATCCAAAGAAGACTGAAGATTGAAGACCCAATATCCCACTCAAAGTTGTTTGCGTCTGTCATAGGCTTAGAAATTCGGGTTGTTGGCAGTGGTGCCCGACCACTTTATTTTCTGCATATATGGGTTGTAATAAGGGTAATTTGCCTATGGCCATTTAGTTGATTATTTTTCTAGATTTATATTGATGTGTTTACCTGATTGCGCATT
>NW_021465015.1:0-293 GCF_001605985.2 Dendrobium catenatum
GGTTAATATATATAGTAGCTTTTGGGTTCATAACATGCTTCATTATAGTTCATGTTCTATTATGCTCTCCTTCTATACTTCATGATGGTATGCACATGAAGGACATCAAAACATTATGAAGTTCTTGTTATGTGTAGAATCTCATTGTGTTGATCAATCTGGTTGACTAGTATCTTCGAACCTCAATTTTCTTGTGCTCGCTCGGGAATTTGATTGAGTTGATCAATTTGATTTATTCCAATTAAAAAAAATTCGTACAACATTCCAACGCTGTGTACTTGAGCACCTGGCAC
>NW_021465016.1:0-318 GCF_001605985.2 Dendrobium catenatum
TCTTAAGGTCTAGGATTAGATCTGGATCATGGAAGGGCCTTAGAGACCTCATACAAAAATGAGGTCAACAAATATGTAATCCAAAGATAGAGAGAGAAACTGGTCCCACCGTGGTCGCCAGAAACCTGTGGACCTCTCAAAAGAACACCGTGCGAACGGGTCGATTGGAAGGGCAGATTGGATCGTACATACGACTAACCATTGGGGATAGAGGTTGTCGCCAACACACCCCGATGAGTAGCAATATACATGACCTAGTCACGGGTTCCCCCACCCGATACGAGAGATCGAGTGGGGTAAAGTAGGTTGCGGGGCCAA
>NW_021465017.1:0-222 GCF_001605985.2 Dendrobium catenatum
GTTTCCTCTCATGCATATAAAATGGAACCATTTCATTTCTTCCAACCTCAACTTCATATTGCTCCACCATAGGCATACTCAAGCCATATATGTCGTTAAACATCCATCACTAGACCACTATCTTCCCCAAATTAAGCTCAAGCCATTATTCTACCTCCTTCATTGTTGTTGCATTCATTGAGAAGACTAGCTACTCCTTATGACCATTGGCTTGAGAAGGCC
>NW_021465018.1:0-584 GCF_001605985.2 Dendrobium catenatum
GCCAATGTCAAGACCATGGTGACGGTGCAACTAAACAAAGATAATCATTTGATATGGAAATCCCAACTACTGAAGTTGTTTGCAGCAAACAACTACGAAGGATACTTAACTGGAGCTACGGAAAAACCGGCGAAGCAGATTCTTGGAACAGACGGATCTGTCCGTGTTAATCCTCTGTTTACCACCTGGATGCTCATAGATCAGCACTTAGCCTCTGCGATTTACTCCACTGTATCTGCTTCCTTACTGCCGTATATTCTCAACTTGGAGTCTACGCATGAAATCTGGACTACACTTGAGCTTCGACTGAAGTCGACGCACCGTTCCAGATTACTTCAACTAAAGAATGAACTGCATCAACTTCAACTTGGAGATAAAACCATGTTTCAGTATCTCACAGAGATTAAGACTAAGGTTGATGCTATAGCAGCCGCAGGATCCTCTATTGATACAGAAGACATTATTCTGTACACACTCAATGGGTTGCCAGGCACATATCAGTCTTTTAAAGCTGTAATTCGCAATCAACTTCAACCCATCTCTCTCGATGATTTTTATGCGCTGCTTTGCAGTGAGGAACTGCA
>NW_021465019.1:0-289 GCF_001605985.2 Dendrobium catenatum
CTAGCAGAATCCTAGGTTTTAAATTGATCTGGAGTCTGGATGGGTCCTTAGTGATCTCATACAAAAATGAGGTCAACACACCATGAGGGTGAAAACAGCGCTTGGCACTCCGCCACATCGGGTTGGTGAAAGGGAGTATTGTATGGGCTTCTCCGCCTTGCCGAGCTGGGCAAAAGGAGAGCTATAGTTTATAGTGAAATTCCCTGAGTGGAGGACTCCGGGGAGTGGACGTAGGTCATGGTTTGACCGAACTACTATAAAAATTTCGGTGTGTTTTTTCCTTATCACT
>NW_021465020.1:0-281 GCF_001605985.2 Dendrobium catenatum
TGGTTGTTATGTATTAAGGGGTTTGTTTATTGATTTTAAAAGATTAATCTAAGGTTTGATATTTATGAGTCTTTTATCCTAATGAATCTTAGTTTATGCTTAGTCTCCTAATTTTAGTCTGCATCTTTTAAACCTTAGATTGGTTAAGAATTTATTATTAGGTTTTTTAAGCTTGATTTAGATTTATGTCTTAGGTTTATAGTTTAATGATTACGAATATTAACAAAAACTTGATTAAGAATTGAATATTTTAACATATTTTAAGAGTTAGGTTATAAATG
>NW_021465021.1:0-293 GCF_001605985.2 Dendrobium catenatum
TTGAAATTTTCCCCACTCCCTCCTACTGGCTTCTCCCGGGTGGTCTCATTACTGTTGCCTGATGCAGGCCCCTTGGGTGCTAGAAGAGTGGTCGTCGTCCTGTTAGAGCCTCCTGAGCTGTTTCCTCGAGCCCCTCTTTCTGCTTTCTTCTGATCTTCTACCAACTGCGCCAGCTCCATAGCCTTTCCCAGGTTCCTCGGCTCCAGTACCCTGACTACTATTCGGATCTCTAGTTTCAGCCCCTTCATGAAGTTCGCTTCTAAGGCTGACTCTGAAATGTGATCCAATCTGCT
>NW_021465022.1:0-353 GCF_001605985.2 Dendrobium catenatum
GAGATTTTGCATATGGATCTTTTTGGATCAGTTGGAATTATAAGTTTAGGAGGGAAATTTGTGATTGTGGACGATTACTCTAGATTCACATGGGTTAGATTTCTATTTCATAAGAGTGAATCATTTGAGGAATTTAGAAAATTTTTGACTTGGATTCAACAAAAGTTAGGATGTGAAATTATGACAATACAAAGTGATCATGGAGGAGAATTTGAGAATGAAATATTTAAGGATTTTTGTAAGGAGAAAGGAATTGATCATAACTTTCTGCTCCTAGAACCGCTCAGCAGAATGGGGTAGTCGAAAGAAAGAATAAAACATTAATAGAAGCCGCTCGAGCCATGTTGGCAGAA
>NW_021465023.1:0-238 GCF_001605985.2 Dendrobium catenatum
AAGGCGGAATGTGCCTTACCTTGCGTACAGCAATATCCTGAACAGTCTCTTCGGACGAAAACAGCTCCGCGTCGTCCGAAAATCAACTTTTCTAATTTTCACCTCGACTTTCTCTCTCCTCGGCTGATATTTTCATTTTTTTATAAATGTTCTCTCTCTTCAAAACGACTGATTTCAGCTTTATAAAACTCAGATCGGCCTGGCCGATCGTCAGATCGTCCCAGGACGATCAGACCAA
>NW_021465024.1:0-649 GCF_001605985.2 Dendrobium catenatum
AGAATACTCTCGATTTAAATGAAGACTAATTACTTTCCAAATTATATACAAATTTTAATTAAATATTTAGGCTAATTTAAATTTTCATGCTCAGGCTTTAGATTATAAATTTTTGACACTAAATTTGGGAGAATTAGAGTTGATCAGAGAGAAGAATGTGCAGAGAGAAGTGAATACGATCTGGACTTACCACCTGCCTAGAGTGGGTTGCCAGTTAACAATCCTAATCACAACAATTCGTCGATGAATGCAAGATTTGAGATGGCTCTATCCTAAGAATTAAGGAAGGGTTAAAGAGTTTAACCCAAATGCAGGATAATATGCTTACAAAAACTGAAAATCTACACGAATGTTAATGAGACAGTTATGTATAAAAGAGCAGATTTTATTAATATAGAATTTATCGATTACATCCCATAATTTACAGTAAAGTAAAGGTGGCCAAGTCCCTCCAACAACAAACCTGGGTTCTAAGCCTATGAGAAAGTAGAATTAAATACAACTGCTTATGGTCTTTAGGCTCCAAGTCTTTTATGGAATTCCAAAAAGGATCATCCTCCTGGGGGATGATATTACTTTTTGGAGCCCCATTTGTATACGTATAAGCTGTTATTTTTAATTCTTTTACAGACTCCAGACACTATACAGA
>NW_021465025.1:0-280 GCF_001605985.2 Dendrobium catenatum
AGATAGGACCGAACCGGCTGTAAGACCGGTTCACCGTTGAACCGGTCGAACCGGCCGGTCCGGTCCGGTTTTCAAAATAATGGGCAATATCATCTGTAGGAGAAATTCATTGGCCCAATGCTGCTGTTCCTTAACAGCTCGGCCATCATTCTTCTTTGTTCTCAAATGGGCCACAATTTTAATTTTTGGGCTTTTTAGAAATTGTTCTAGACATTTACGACGCATGTCCCAAGCACATATTGAGGAGAAGCACTGTATTTAAAAATACATTATGTCAAAA
>NW_021465026.1:0-546 GCF_001605985.2 Dendrobium catenatum
GAGGAGGATGGATGGAAATTTCATACTTATTTCCATGTTCTAATCCTCAAGAACTTTTCAAGAGACGGAAATGAAAAAAAATTAATTTTTATATTAAAAAAAATACAAGAAATTACCAGCAAAAAAAAAATGGAGAGTAGGATTTTATTTTGGAATTGTTATTTTTTCATGAATAATTTTGATATAATTATATTTAGGTATCGAATTTATGAAATTTTTAAATTTATTCTTAAAATTAATGATAATATAAAATATATATATATACAGACACTAATTTTAAGATAAATTTAAAAATTTAAATTTATTTTGATATAATTTTATTCTTTTGAAATTGATAAATTTCATTTATACGCAGCTCATCGTAGGCTTCGTTTGTGATAGTTTTCATACTGCTTTTTAAAACGACTTTCTAATACAAAAATTTCAAATTCAAGAATTTTATGTACTAGAAAGCTATTTTAGAAAGCAAGAAGAAACCCGTCCCAAACGAATCCTTAGTTTGTTGGTTGGGAGCTTTAGGCTTGATTTGTGATGACTTTTTTACTG
>NW_021465027.1:0-237 GCF_001605985.2 Dendrobium catenatum
ATGAAATTTCACAGGGAGGATCAGGATAGAGGAAACCTTCAATCCAATGGTGTAAATCCATTTAGGTGAAGGTTTCCTTCACGCTTGACCGGACTACTTAGCTAGGAAGCTTGGGATGGAAAGTTTATCGTAGAGAAAGTCTCAACGGATGAGCTTTTCTATCAAGAAGCTTTAGGAGGTGATGGAGAGAAGATTTCCTTCAGACATCGGGACTGGAGGACGGCCAAAGATACGATT
>NW_021465028.1:0-397 GCF_001605985.2 Dendrobium catenatum
CTAGATGTATATATTTTTAAATTTACATATTTTTTTTTGATTTTATGATTTTATGATTTTTTTTATTGTTTTGATTTGAGGTTTATACCTCACCTAACTAAGGCAAAATGGCTTAGAACTTAGTTTTTCCTTTTTGAACCTTGATTTACATGAAGGGGATGACGAAAAGGTTGGTTCATACAGGAAAAAATGAGGCATTCATGAAGGGGATGTTAACTGTTCATATTTTGAGTGATATATTTTAGGGGTTGTTTAGTATTGGATTTGTAATAGGATTTACGTTGGATTTATGGTAAATCTTGCCAAACTGTTTTCGAGCGCAAAATAAATCCCAATCCCTCTAAATCCAGTCGTTCGATGGATTTATGGATTTACGAACTACGTGATTTTCGAGCTT
>NW_021465029.1:0-1610 GCF_001605985.2 Dendrobium catenatum
TGATTCGCAATCCGGTTCTTTCCTTTTTAAATTCTCTCACTTTTTTAATGCTCTTCACCTCCTCCTTAGGGTTGGATCGTTCCCTCCCTTAGGATCACACCTGCTAGTGGTGGAGTACGCCCTCCGTGGCACCACCCTGACATTTGACTTGGGGATTAGTGGTGGAGTACGCCCTTTGTGGAACCATCCTGATCCACACTCGCTAGTGATGGAGTACGCCCTTAGTGGCACCATCCTAATTTTCCAGTTTCGATCCTCTGTGTGTAGCAAGTTTCCTCCCCACATGACCACTCGCTAGTGGTGGAGTACGCCCTTCGTGGCCACATCCTAGTTTGCCAGTTTCGGTCCTCTGTGTGGAGAAAGTTTCCTCCCCACATGACCATTCTCTAGTGGTGGAGTACACCCTTCGTGGCACCATCCTAGTTTACCAGTTTCGGTCCTCTGTGTGGAGCAAGTTTCCTCCCCACATGACCATTCGCTAGTGGTGGGGAACGCCCTTTGTGGCACCATCCTAGTTTGCCAGTTTCGGTCCTCTATGTGGAGCAAGTTTCCTCCCCATATGACCATTCACTAGTGGTGGAGTACGCCCTTCGTGGCACCATCCTAATTTGCCAGTTGATCTGTTCATTAAGAGTAAGTCTTCTATTAGCATCCTATGGACCTAAGGTTGGGTGATGCCCTTCCTTAGACCCAAAGCTAGGTATTCCCTACTTTGGTTTCCAGTTAATCTGCCTATTTGTTGTAAGTCTTCTATCAGCATCCTATAGGCCTAAGGTTGGGTGATGCCCTTCCTTAGACCCAAGGCTATGTATTCCCTACCTTGGTTTCCACTTGACCCGTCTACTAGGAGTAAGACTTCTATCAGCATCCTCTAGACCTAATGTTGGGTGATGCCCTTACTTAGACCCAAAGCTAGGTATTCCCTACTTTGGTTTCCAGTTAATCTGCCTATTTGGAATAAGTCTTCTATCAGCATCCTATAGGCCTAAGGTTGGGTGATGCCCTTCCTTAGACCCAAGGCTAGGTATTCCCTACCTTGGTTTCCAGTTGATCTGTCTACTAGGAGTAAGTCTTCTATCAGCATCCTGTAGACCTAAGGTTGGGTGATGCCCTTCCTTAGACCCAAAGTTAGGTATTCCCTACTTTGGTTTCCAGTTAATCTATTTATTTGGAGTAAGTCTTCTATCAGCATCCTATAGGCCTAAGGTTGGGTGATGCCCTTCCTTAGACCCAAGGCTAGGTATTCCCTACCTTGGTTTCCAGTTGATCTGTCTACTATAAGTAAGTCTTCTATCAGCATCCTGTAGACCTAAGGTTGGGTGATACCCTTCCTTAGACCCAAGGGTATTTATTCCCTACCTTGGTTTCTCCAGTTCCCTTCTCTAATAGGTGTAAGCCTTTTATTATCATCCTGTAGACCTAAGGTTGGGAGATCCCCTCCCTTACACTCTTAAGATTCTACTTCTATTCGGTCACACCAATGTATACAGCAGAAGTTCCTTCTACCACACACATTAGGGGTCCATTTGTTGACCTCATTTTTGATATGAGGTCACTAAGGCCTTTCCAAACACCAGATTAATTCTAAATCCTAGGATCCATTCTAGACC
>NW_021465030.1:0-207 GCF_001605985.2 Dendrobium catenatum
TGGCTTGTATAGGGAGGCGGAAGACCTTCGCCATTTCGAGCACTAGCCAGTCCCGTGTGGACCGACTGGACCGGCCTAATGGACCGATCTAACAGTACTCCCCTCCCAAAGATCCACCTTGTCCGCAAGGTGGAAAGACGATACCCTCCATTCCTTCTTCATTACAAACGGTAAGAACTTGAAGAGTTCGGTCCTTACACATGTGCC
>NW_021465031.1:0-560 GCF_001605985.2 Dendrobium catenatum
AAACCTTACCGGACGCCAATTCTGGAGCAATGGTGCACTACTCAGCCCTCTGGGCTGCCTTCTCAGTCGCTTTGGTGCCCCCCACCTCCAGGTTGGTTGAAGTTTAATGTTGACGCTGCACTTAGACCGTCCAATCTGGCGGGTATTGGCATTGTGGTCCGAAATTTTGAGGGCGTGCTCATTGCGGCTGCCGGAAAACGATTCGAACACTGGGATCCCTTCCAAGCTGAGGTGAAGGCGGCGGCTCTTACACAGGAGGTCATTCAGGACTGGATGCTCGAGCTGGACGGCATTATTATTGAGGGGGACTGCAGCAATGCGATTGGTTGGCTCCAAAACATGCAAGACCGTAACTGTCGAGCCCATTACAACTTCCAAGGTCCGGACCTCTCGTTCCTCATGAAATTCAAACAAGTTATTTTCCGGCATGTCCAGAGGAATACTAATCGCCCGGCTGACTTTTGTGCCAACCTGGCGTTAGAGGGAAATTTTTTGTATTGGGATGTTTTGACTGTCGGTTTCCCCTCCCCACTGTTGTTTTTGTTGAGGGCCGACAGTGA
>NW_021465032.1:0-448 GCF_001605985.2 Dendrobium catenatum
TAAAATCCACTTTTTCTCCTTTTTACTTCATTTTTCTCTCTCATGGGCTTTCTCTCTCTTCAAAAATATCTCAATCCAATATATACACATGCAGATCGTACCGGACAATGTGTATTCGTTTAGAGGGACGATGTGCCCTCTAGACTAATTTCATCTTCAAACGAAGTGTATTCGTTCCTGGGCGACTTGCTCTTTGGACAAATTTCGTACGGACGATCCAAATTTCATCCTGGGACGAATGTCACAGTTCACAGATCCTGTACTGATCATCCCAGGACGATCCCACTTCGTCTTGGATGATCCTGGAAGGAAAAACTAATAACTAGCTTTCACAACACCAACAGGGCAAAACCGTGAGGCCCTTATGCCAAAGCGGACAATATCTCGATAGTTAAGAGTTTGGGCTGTTACAGTAAGCTATTTATATACTCTAAGAAACACATTAGTT
>NW_021465033.1:0-258 GCF_001605985.2 Dendrobium catenatum
GCATTTTTTTTTATTAAAAAATAATTTTAATAAATTTTTAAGTTATGCTTGTTAAAAAATGATTAAAATTAATTAAAATTAAATTAAAAAAAGGAATCGACAGTGTGTTAGTGATTGGAGGATGTGTAGCAGCTCGGGACTGGTGGGATCAAATTGCAGCCAATCATTGACAATGATTGCGCGGCAGTGCAATCATTGTCCTATGATTATAGGCGGCAAGTTCACTTAATCACGTTAGCTAATGCGCGAAGCCGTCTG
>NW_021465034.1:0-325 GCF_001605985.2 Dendrobium catenatum
GCAGCCAACGTCTCCTGGAGGTTTTGCTGGATTCGCTTGGGTGGAGTGAAACAGGAGGAAAGGTTGTGGGAGGAGATTTGGCCTTAGCAGTGGAGGAGGGATTTCACGGCTTGGACGAGGGCTCTTGAACTCCAAGAAGGACCGAATGAATGAACTCTTGTCCTCATTTATCTTGTGTTTAAACAGAGCAAACGACGTCCAAGGCCAGTATTGTTTCAGCGGGATTCAAGGAGTTTTGACAGGATTCAGAGCAGACTTCTGATAAAACTAGATAATCAATATTTTACTTGATATGATTTCTCATTTGACTTTTGATTTCTGGTAA
>NW_021465035.1:0-442 GCF_001605985.2 Dendrobium catenatum
TCCAAGAATGAGATATCTTCAATTTCTTCATTATGTATATTCCGGTTCTCCATCTTTACAGCTTTTTGCAAATGCTTGATGATGTTGAAATTATCTCCTTCAATAATAATTCCCTTAGCATCCATCATCCACTCGAAGATGATTCTCTTCAAAGAACGAAAAGAAATCAACTCCAATTGACTAGAATCCCAATGAAAGCAATTGATTCCAAATGCAAGTAGAAATCTTCCTTTTGAATCTCTAAACACTCCACCCACTCCACCATTATTGGAACAAGTTAAAGCAGCATCAAGATTCACTTTAATCCATTCTGGGGGAGGAGGGTGCCAATGAGAAAATAGCCTATCTGACTGGTAAGCACCCCAGTTATCCAAGAATAGATTGGAATTTGAATTAGAAGCAAAACTGATGGCATTAGAGGCTATAAAGGATAGACTCAACT
>NW_021465036.1:0-339 GCF_001605985.2 Dendrobium catenatum
TAATTTATTTAGATTTAATTTTTTTTCTAAAACATTAACTCTTACATTAATATTATTTAATATTATTAAATTTTAGCATTAAAACTAGTATTACAAAAAAGGGATGTCGAGCGAAGAGGAAGGAGCCGGAGAAGAACATGGGAGAAGCTTCGTCGCGGTTCGCTCTTCAAGCTGGCGAACGCAGAGAATGCTGAGAAGAGAGGTAGAAGAAATGCCGAAGGGGATGGAGCTTCGTGCTCGAATGGAGAGGAAGGAAAAATCGACTTATGGGATTGGGAATATTGGAATAATTGAATAGGAATTATTAGAACACTCCATATAAACCGTTGGTCTATACAT
>NW_021465037.1:0-349 GCF_001605985.2 Dendrobium catenatum
AAATTAAAGAAAACTCATGCTAGCTTGAAATTAGAATACTTAAATCTACAAAAAGAGCATGAAATTTTGATTAAAGATCATCAAACAATTGATTCAAATCACATGACTTTACTTGATGAATTTGATGAGTTAAATAAAAATCATGGTGAGTTAGTTGAAGAGCATGATGCATTAAAAATATCACACACATCTCTTGAATCTGATTTTAAGAAGTCAAAGGAGATAGAGAAAAATTTGAGGATTGAAAATGAAGTTTTAAAAAGCACAAATTTGAAGTTTCAAAATGATTTAGAAGCTTGTAAGAAAAGTAGAATGACTTCTACTTTTAATCAATTGCCAAATCCTAGGA
>NW_021465038.1:0-201 GCF_001605985.2 Dendrobium catenatum
GTCACAACAAAGTACAGAAAAGAAAAGAACAGCGGAACAACAACCTAACCTAAAACTAATAGTCGTGTCCTAGCAAACCAGTCTAAGTGTGTGAAAACCGTGTGGTTTTGGTAGGTCCTAGGTAAGATAGTTTAGTTAAAGTTGTTTGTATTTTAGTTTGTTGGAAGAGGCTAAGGTAGTTTAGTTAAAATTTAAATCTTA
>NW_021465039.1:0-252 GCF_001605985.2 Dendrobium catenatum
TTTTCTAATATTATCATAGTCTAAATATCTGGGATATATTGTTCAACATAATTGGATTAAAAAAGTATTTTATGGATATTATTTATATTAGAGAACTAATTTAAAAAGGCATAATCTGGATGTTATCCACATTGAGAATAACTTCTTGGATAATATTTTTAATATAATTATGGATGTTAAAGGTAAGATTAAAGATAATGTCAAAGCAATGATGAACATTAAAGAGTATTGCTGGCAAAAAAATCTAGAGTT
>NW_021465040.1:0-265 GCF_001605985.2 Dendrobium catenatum
ATGTCCATATGGCAAGTGCCACTTATTATTACATCTCTAAAATTGCACAATAAATTAAAGTGGCCGGGCGCCACTGACTACAACTCGGATTTCTAATCCTAAATCACATGACTTTAAGATTTGGGATTCTTCTCGTTGTCCATTTCTTTATCTTCTCACGGACATCTTGATTTGTCGGTTCCGTATATCCAAATGAAAAGAAACTCCCCCTTGATCGGGGTGTCATCATTCCTCTTTGGATATTTGAAAAGTATCCTAATTTGAT
>NW_021465041.1:0-269 GCF_001605985.2 Dendrobium catenatum
GATCGTCTTGGGACGATCTGGCAATCGGCCGGGCCGATCTGTGTATTATAAAGCTGATTTCAATCGTTTTGAAGAGAGAGAAAAATCAAAATATCAAAATAAATATCTGAGGAGAGAGAAAGTCGAGGGCATTTTGGCAAAAAGTTGATTTTTGGACGACGCGGAGCCGTTTTCGTCCGAAGTGTCTGTTCAGGATTTTGCTTTACGCAAGGTAAGGCACATTCCGCCTTTGTCAATTTTCAGAACCGTCGCGTTTGGCGGTATTTTCT
>NW_021465042.1:0-297 GCF_001605985.2 Dendrobium catenatum
AGCATTAAGGCAGAATATAATGTTGCTCATGAATGTTTTAATCAACTCATTGGGCTGCTTAAGGAAACCAATCCGATAGATAATTTTATTCATACAAATCTATATCAGACAAAGAAGTTAGTTTCCAAACTTGGTTTGACATACACAAAGATAGATTGTTGTATGAATGGATATATATTATACTTTAAAGAAGATATCTCAGAAATTACATGCCGTCATTACAATGCACTAAAATTTAAACCAAAATCTAGAAATAGAAGGAAGCAGAATGATGTGCCTGTTAGTAGGATGTTCTAC
>NW_021465043.1:0-420 GCF_001605985.2 Dendrobium catenatum
TTTAAAGTTGTTTTTAAAAAATTTATGTTTTAAAAACATCTATAAAAAACTAAAATAAATACCATACCTCCACATGCCCTGCATGGAACAGGTCAAATGCAACATCTATGTAGATTATTCGGGCATTCTGATCAGGTCCCTGTGGGAACAACATAAACAAAAAAAATCATGTAGCATTATGTGGAACTCAGATAGTTAATACTAAAGGTTAAAACAAATTTAGATGTGCGTGAATCCAAGAGATATCAATATGAACAAGGTTTTTGAAAAAAAATGACAAACATAATTAGAATAACATTTAATGGATAAAATTATCCTAATCCATTACTAATGTAGCAAACTTGAACCACAAAACTGCATGGAAAGAAAAATTCTATGCTTTGCACGTTGTAATCTTAGTACTCAATCTGTTGCATTAAT
>NW_021465044.1:0-392 GCF_001605985.2 Dendrobium catenatum
AATGCAAACAAACATTATTTCTCCTCCTTAAACTAACAAAAAGAAGGAAAAAGAATTAGTAAAAGAAAAGTAATTAGTCATATGAGAAACCTTTGATAATTGATGTTGAAAGAGATTGAATTATAATTGCAATAACAAGATTAATGTTCATTGAAGAAAAATAAAGATTCATAACATTTAAATTAAAATATAACATAGACAAATTAAATATATCAAGGTTACGAAACAATCTAGATAATTAGATAAGGAGAACTATTACAAAAGTGATGAAATGAAGATTAATTAAAATCAAATTCCAATACAAAATATAATTGAACATTAGATTGATTTGAAATTGAAGATTAAAAGATAGAGTAAAGAACGTTATCAATACACTTGTTTGGCAATATTGC
>NW_021465045.1:0-974 GCF_001605985.2 Dendrobium catenatum
TATTTTCCAGCATTGATTTAATTTATTTATGATGCACTGATTCTTGTTTACTTGTTTGCAAGTAAGTGGTATGTGCAGCTGTTCAGGGAGCTCACAGATAGTTGTAGGAGCCATTATTGAGTTGAAGCTTTATTCAGGAATACTGGAGAGCTTATGTTCATTGAATTGGCGAGTAGTTGTTAAGCAGTGTTTGAGAGTGGGAGAGCTATTGTTGAGAGCATTTGATATCAATTGTATATTTTGATTATTAAAAAATATTTTTAATTGCATTTTTTTAATTTTTATAATTGCTCAATTGATTAATAAATTAATTAAACAATTTAAATTTCAAAGCTTTTGAAATTCTTTTTTATTTAACTCTCAGTTTTTAAATGCTCTCAAATTTTAAATTTGTTTTTTTGGATTTTAAATTTGTTTCTCAATTTTCTTTTGTTTAAATTAATCAATTAATTTATTTTAACCAATTAATTATTTATATTAATCAACTGAGTAATTAAAATCCAAATTAATTTACTCTCCAATTATTACAAAAAATTGAAATTTTAATAATTTAAGAAAATATCGGCAGCCTCCCAACGTCCTCTCCCCGCCTAGGGAGCAATCGGAATGGCATTTGCCGTAATTTCTTCCTACCCGGACCTAAGGTCGATGGCGCAAGGTATTAAATTTGGAACCATTCCGACCGAATCTAAGATATGATGGCCCGAGGTCTTCAAATTTAAAGTCATCATACACGGATTAAAAATCGACGGCGTATGGTCTTCGAATTGAAATCTACCTACCTGGATCAAAGATCGACAATGTACTGCCTTCAATTTAAAAACCATCTGCCCGGATCTAAGATCGACGGCGCGGGTCTTCAATTTAAACATTCTTGGCCGGACTTAAGGTCGACAACACAGGTCTTCAACGCCTGTTTGAAAGTCTTTTCTCTCTTTTTTTTTATTATTATATTAGATATATAATATTATATA
>NW_021465046.1:0-222 GCF_001605985.2 Dendrobium catenatum
ATACTAAAAAGTTACTTTAAAAGGTAATAAGAAAGCCATCCAAAATGAAGTCTAAATTAGAGTTCAAATGACGGTGAGTTTGATTTAAAAAAAAAAATTAAATATTAACTCAAGATTCATGCTGATCAGTGAAAAGTGAAAACTTTTTTTTTTTCGTGATATTTGAATGGTGATCGTTTTGTTCCTGTTAGCTCTCATCCAAACAAAAAACAAAAATGATAA
>NW_021465047.1:0-271 GCF_001605985.2 Dendrobium catenatum
TTTTGATGATATATCAAGGTGACTGTTTAATGTTCCGATATCGGTTAACCGTCATTATATTCAAATTTTATAATAAATTTATTTTACTTCAAAATAAAAAAAAATTATAATTTCCAATTTATTTTGTGCTCATCCAAATATTTTTTCTTCAGCAAATCGGATTGCACCTAAAGTTCAATGCAATCTAACATAAATAACGATTTTTTTTTTATATTTCTAAATATTAGTTAAATCTTAAAAAAAAAAAATCAAATTTACCGTTTTTCGTAGC
>NW_021465048.1:0-500 GCF_001605985.2 Dendrobium catenatum
TTGCCCACTAGGTTAACGATGTCATCTAAACTCTTTTTGAGTCTTATCGGGTCCATGGGTAAGTGTCAAGTGAAATCTAATGAAGATTGGGTGCAAGGTATCATACTCTACAAAGAGAAAACACCATTTCCACTTGCTATATGGTGCTGAAAAATTACTGGACAACAATCTAAAATGATGGACGAAGTTATCTAAGCAGTTTAGATGGACTCTAGGGTGTGGACAACAAGTTATCACAAGTTTAATGTCACCTAAATGTCACTAAACAGTGCAGGAATGAGGTGGATAGCAAACTACAGCAGTTTGTTTAAGTTGTCTAGGTGTTAGGAAGGTTCCGAGGGAGTGTACAGCAATATAACACAAACTTAGACTCAAATTAAAGTGCTGTAATTTTCAGGACAGCAGGTTTTATGGCTAGAGCTAAGCAACCTAATCAATTAGAGGTATTGTAGTGACAAAGATGGCCCCTAGACAATGAATTAAGCTTGCTTACAATGATG
>NW_021465049.1:0-249 GCF_001605985.2 Dendrobium catenatum
GCAACCAATTCAGCTAGGCCAACGAAACAGATACCTACCATTCCATTCCACTTGTTAATCCCATTTCTATAGATCCCCACCTTGATAAGGATAGATCAACGCAACTTCATGCCATCTTTTCTAAGTTAAGGAGTAATGAAGTCAGCAAGGATGAATTCTTGGGGGTTATTAGAAATATTGTTGGTGACTAGGTGCTTAAAGAAGTAGCTCAGAGACTTCAAATGCAGCTTCAAGCTCCAGCAAGCCGAA
>NW_021465050.1:0-345 GCF_001605985.2 Dendrobium catenatum
ATCACCTGAAGATCCCGCTAGAACATCTTTAAAAGACATAGATTTAGTAGGAGAAGAAGACTCCGAGTCAGGATTAAAGAACCCTTTTTTAGCATCTTGAGCTTTAGAGGAGAAATTCCCCCAAGGAGAAACCGAAGACGATCCAGCCATCGTTGAAGGCCCAAAGGCCACAAACACCCACAGGAACCAGTTGCACAATAACTCACGAGATCTCACACACAAGATCACCCGGAAGCAGCTGAAAGATCGGAGACACAGGAAACCCTAAAATCGTACAGGCGGCGCAAGAGAGGAGGAGAGAGAGGAGCGTGAGGTGAATTAGTGCACTTAATAAATGATTTGAAA
>NW_021465051.1:0-325 GCF_001605985.2 Dendrobium catenatum
ATAATTTCTTAGGAAATACTAAAATTTATATGAAGCAGAATAAAGAGATACGCCATCAATAGAGTGTGAGAGGGATGATCTCATTCCTGGTGGATAACATTGATGTAGCGAGGGAACACACTTGTTACAAAGAACAAAATTATACTGAGGATAAACAATTATTGAGGAATTATCGTGGTGCACCCATATTAATTGATGGGGACCCTGTAAGTAGTGAGAGTAACATCCACACATCTAAGGAATCTCTCTAGAAGCCAAGAATTAGTTCCCAATGGACAAGTATGTGGCAAAAGAAACTAGAGAGCTAATTTTCTACTAGAAAACA
>NW_021465052.1:0-247 GCF_001605985.2 Dendrobium catenatum
CAAGCCATTATCAACTACCAGATTCAAACTCTTACGGTCCAAGCTCACTGTTTCAGCCGAACCATTGGCTTGAGGGGGGATATTAGAGATATTAGAAATATTGTATATATTTAGTTTCGCTGTAATATGCTTTGATATACATTTACATGTTTGCCATGTATCCTACTGCTTAAACTATAAATAAACTCTATAGCTGCTCCGTAAGGGGCATCCAGTTTTCTCCATTTCTCTTGTCATTTCCTGTTCT
>NW_021465053.1:0-218 GCF_001605985.2 Dendrobium catenatum
TGACTTGAGAGAGACACTGGTAAAAGCATTGCTTGAAATAGAGACCTATCAGGCCTTCTTCACTTCTGACCCTGATGATGGGGCATGGCATTTGTACAACACGCCATGCTTCACTTTCTCTAGTCGTGACCTTCTGTTAGGGACCACTGAGCACAATCGTCCCATGTATGTCACTGCTGACGTCAATGGTTATGAGTTGAACAGGGTCCTCATAGACC
>NW_021465054.1:0-328 GCF_001605985.2 Dendrobium catenatum
TTTGATCAAAAATAAATTAGATTGAGTCGATCGACATCGACGAATAAAAAATCGAGCCTTATTTGAGTTGAGTGATAGGTTGGAGTCGATGCTACATCAGTGGGCGTCCACCTAAGGGAAATCCTATTTGATGACGTCTATGCTAGGTTACGAAAACCTAGTAGCTAGATATTGATTCTGGGGAAATCAACCTCAAATAATAAGGTCAACAATCACATGCCCCTTTGATATATATTTATGGATATAAAATCTATGATATTTAGTACAATAAATTGTTATCCAATTATTATTCATTGACTATAACAATTAAGATCAATCCATCACTCAT
>NW_021465055.1:0-204 GCF_001605985.2 Dendrobium catenatum
ATTAGTGGATTAAAAATTTTCATTATTTGATTATTTAATTTTGATTTTATTTAATTAAGGTTATTTTAATAATACACACTAATCCTAAATGGAATGTCACTAATTTTTCTATGTTCTATATTTTTATCCTAAAGTATGCATGCATCCTGTTGAAACTTATTCACTATGAATTAGGTTGTTAAACCTAAGTTAATGTCCCACAGC
>NW_021465056.1:0-296 GCF_001605985.2 Dendrobium catenatum
AATTAATTTAATTATTTAAAAATAAATAAAATTTTCAATAAATTCTCAAATACTTGAGAACGCTTTCTTTGGTCATTCCTGACCTTTGGGAGTAATTTCAAAAAGTTTAGCATAAATTTAGATCAAAACCATTAAAACTCTCCTTAATTAAATTTATACTACTATTATAAAAGGGGCTTGAGTTTCCACCCATAGTAAATCTTGACCATTCATTTTATTTTTTTTTAAATTATCATATCCCTTCATTGTATTATAAATCATTAATAAATTTAAAAAACAATACTTAAATAATTTAT
>NW_021465057.1:0-280 GCF_001605985.2 Dendrobium catenatum
CTGATCTGTTCCGTTTAGATCTGTTCTGATTTGATATTTGTTTTGATTTGATAGATTTTATATATGTCCGTATCTGTTCTGATTTGATCTATTTCATTTTGATCTGCATGATTTTGATATCTGTCTAATTCTGTTCTGGTTTCTGTACGGATTTAGTTTGAAGTGGTTGGTTTTGGATTCTGGAAGTTTTGATTGGAGGTTTATCGCTTTGTTGAGCTATTGAGCTCACCCTTGTTTTCTGCGTGGTTTTCAGGTTCTGGCAAAGGGAAGAAGGTCTTGG
>NW_021465058.1:0-390 GCF_001605985.2 Dendrobium catenatum
AATCAAGCAAAGGAAGAAGAGAGGAGAAAGCTAAGTCTAGGAAGGACAAGAAGAAAAACCAAAGGAGCTTTTTGGCAGAATCTGGTACTGACTCCTCTGAGACTGAATCAGAAGAAGAAACTACAAACTTGTGTTTCATAGGAAAAGACCAAAGTGATCAAGAAGAGGTATGTGAACTTTCTTACGATCAACTTCTTGAAGTTTCAGAAAAAATTTATGCATCATATAGAAAACTAAAGAAAACTCATGCTAGCTTGAAACTAGAATTTTTAAATCTACAAAAAGAGCATGAAATTTTGATTAAAGATCATCAAACAATTGATTCAAATCACATGACTTTACTTGATGAATTTGATGAGTTAAATAAAAATCATGGTGAGTTAGTTGAAG
>NW_021465059.1:0-319 GCF_001605985.2 Dendrobium catenatum
TGGTTATTATTAGTTTAAGGTAATGGCAGAGGATGTAGTGAATATTGTAATTACTATATGATATGAACATTATGAGTTTTTAGTCATACCATTCAGAGTGACTAATACCCCAGCAATCTTCATGGATATGATGAACATGGTTTTCAAGAAGTATCTAGAATAGTTTGTGATTATTTTTATAGATGACAATATGATTTATTCTAGATTTAAGGAGGGAGATACAACACACTTCAAGAAGGCTCTGGAGCAAAATCTCAAAGAACAAGAAGGGACTGATGGCTATAAAGCTTGACATGGAGCAAGCTTATGATAGCATGGG
>NW_021465060.1:0-294 GCF_001605985.2 Dendrobium catenatum
AAAATATCTCATTTATCTTTTTTGAATATCAACTTTTAAGAAAAGTACTTTTTGATCTTCATCCTTAATACACTTCACTTGAACTAAATCCTTAATGCTCTCTTTGTTTGGTTTACTTATACAAATACCTTTCTTCCTCCTTAGTATCTAATCTATTATATAAATCATTAAAAACTAAGTTATTTGCGATTCCTTACTAACCTCTTTATAGCTTTTCCAATTATTAAATTTTTTATATTTAAATCAATTTTTATATCAAATATTCTTATTTTTTATCTTTTCTTGCACATTTAG
>NW_021465061.1:0-274 GCF_001605985.2 Dendrobium catenatum
AGTATATTACATGATGTGAATACAAAGAATCACTATTAACATGTTCGTTTGGTCGGGAGGACCGTAGTTGGCGGGCGACGGAGGTTGGAAGGCTTGTAGTCGGTGGACGACGTAAGTCAGGAGGACCGTAGTTGGATGGCGACGGAGGTCGGAAGGACCGTAGTCGGCTGGCGACGGAGGTCAGAAGGACTTTAGTCGGCGGGCGATGTAAGTCAGGAGGACCGTAGTCAGCGGGCGACAGAGGTCAGAAAGACTGTAGTTTGCTGGAGACAGA
>NW_021465062.1:0-334 GCF_001605985.2 Dendrobium catenatum
ATATATATATATATATTTTTATTCAATTTGTCGAGAGTTTTGTCACTTTTGTAAAACTTAATACTTTTCAGTGTGCTTCTTTATTACCCTCTTAAAGTAAAAGCTAAGGGTGATACAATCTATTGGAGTGTTTAGCCTATATTTTTTGAAGCAACTTTGTAAGTGAAGGAAGAAGGACTATAAAGGAGATACTTTGATTATACCAAGTGATAAAATTCTACTATTCCTTTGATATTTTGATTCTTCTATGAATATAATGAAGTTGAGTTTGCTAGTCTTTTGTTCTATGTCTGACTAGATCTCTTATTTTTTATTAATGAGAATCTTAATAAAA
>NW_021465063.1:0-293 GCF_001605985.2 Dendrobium catenatum
ATTTGGGTTTGAGTTAGCGAGTTCGGATTGAGTTGAGTTCAAGTCAAACATTTTGATTCATATGATGAATTAGATTCAAGTCAAACATATTCAGGTCAGACTCGAACCCAAATCACCAACTTGATTTGACACCTCTATGCATGAGAGTATTTTCATATTTTCAATAATAATTTATTATATAAGAATTTCAAAATATGAGCTATTTTCTCATAATACTCTAATGCTTATTTTATGAGATATTCTACTATATAAATACTACACCTATTGTGAAGTAAAAAGTAATGGATTTGTGA
>NW_021465064.1:0-226 GCF_001605985.2 Dendrobium catenatum
TTAATTACTCGAGCTTAAAATCCATTCCAAATCTAGACTAAAATCCAAAGCCTTAAGGCCTTGTCCTAAAGACCTTTTTCAAAAAATTTTAAAACATTCCAAAACCCAGTCCAAAGGCCTCTGATTCAGGGTCTATCACTTACAAAGTGATAAGACATGTCTCTAGAGGCTACCCTCCAATTGTGAGCCCATTCTGAGGTCTCTAATCACAGAATCTGAATTAAAA
>NW_021465065.1:0-239 GCF_001605985.2 Dendrobium catenatum
AGCTGGAGTTTCACTCAAATCAATGGCGAAAATCATCTATGAGGAAGGAGGATGATTCCTTGTGGAGCTGCAGAGCCTGGAGGAGCAGAAAGAGGGGGAGGAAAAGCTCATTTCTCCGTTGGTTTAGCCTCTTCTGCAGGAATTTGAGGATGTGTTCCAACCTCCGGTGGGACTACCACATGACAAAGAGCAAGAGCACCATATTATCCTGAAAGAGGGAGTGTCTCCTATCAGTGTGA
>NW_021465066.1:0-221 GCF_001605985.2 Dendrobium catenatum
GTATATGTGTACGAAATATCTTCGTACAAGCTGATCGTCCCGTACGAACTAAGTTCGTCCGGTACGAACGGTTATTACAAGGTCGGTTCCAGAAACTGCAGAAAAACCGTCCTAAGTCGGTTGTATCGTCTGGACGAAAATTGGTTCGTCCGGACGAAATTTTTACAGAGAACCGATCGTCCTAGACGATTTTTAATTTCGTCTGGACAAAAATTTTACAG
>NW_021465067.1:0-251 GCF_001605985.2 Dendrobium catenatum
ACAAAAGAGAACAATATATATATTACAAATAATATAAATAAATATATACATCAATGTACGTATATATACCGATTATTTGTATCAATAATCAGTCTATAACATATCATATCTCAATAAGTTATATTTCATTCTTTTATCATAAACTCTAATCAATCAGTTAGCCAGTCAAACTTTAACACTCAATTAATTTTATTCAATCTTTTTATCCATTCAGCTCACATCAATTTGTTAGTTACAATCACAATATCAAT
>NW_021465068.1:0-937 GCF_001605985.2 Dendrobium catenatum
TCAATTGTGTTAATCAGAAATATAATGGCATGTTCTTAATAGATGGTACTGGAGATACGGGTAAAACAAATTTGTATCGTGCTATTCTTTCAACTTTAAGAAGTGATTGTCATATAGCAATCGTAACAGCTATGTTAGGAGTAGCCTCTTCAATTTTGCCTGGAGGTCGAACAGCGCATTCAAGGTTCAAAATACCAATAAATTCAATAAAAACATCATTATGTGCAATTAGCAAAAAAAGTGGACTTTCTTAGTTACGTAAACAATCAAACATTATAATGAGGGATGAAGCTCCAATGGTAAAACGAATAGCAATTAAAATTTTAGATAGAATTATGAATGATATTATGAATAGTTCTATTTCTTTTGGTGGTAAAGTTATTATATTTGTAAGTGACTTCTCATAAGTATTACTAGTTGTAAGACGTGTATCAAGATCAGAAAATTTTTGTTACAACATGGTTAAGTCATACTTATCTTAAAAAATGGAAGTTTTCAAGTTAAAAGAAAATATGCGGGTAAGAACAGATCATTTATTTACTGATTTTATTCTTTGAATTAGAAATGGAGATGAAGAGGAAATTGAAGATGAATTGGTGCATATTCCAAAAGAAATAGTGATAGAATATTCAAATAATGCAGCTTAAAAAGATTCATTAATACGTACTATTTTTTCCTTCATATGGGAAAATTTTTTATTGTCGGAATACATTATGGAAAGGTCAATGCTTGCCATTAAAAATGAGTATGTTGATAAGCTAAATCAAAATCTTATTAATATTTTTTCAGGGGATGAATTTTCTTATTTCAACTTTTAAAGTGTCACTGATGATTTATATAATCTTTATCAAATTGAATTTCTAAATGCATTTACACTAAATGGATTTCCTCCTCACTGTCTTGTTCCCAAGATAAATTATCAAATAATGCTACTAAG
>NW_021465069.1:0-781 GCF_001605985.2 Dendrobium catenatum
TGCTTGATGTTGTTGTTATTATTGTTGTTGATGAAAGTAAGCTCAATGCATTAATTCCATCATCAAACTTGATGTTCATAGAGCTCAATTTGTGATTAAGTTGAATTCATTAATATGCCCAACAATAAAGGCTCCTTCAGGCATGTGGAGATTAAAATAATTATGCATAAAATGTAAATCATTAATAGTAGAGTGTTTCTCATACATGTCTGATAATGTCTGTTGTGGCTTTTCATTGAAAATGTTAAAATCAACATGCTTTGTTAGGGATAGGCACTTGACTCCCAATGTTTTTCTGTCTAATAACCCCACTCATCTTGATCAATGGAGAAGGCTTTGATATCTTCAATGGTTAATGAAGCTTTCTTTGATAAAGATTACTTTATATTTGCATCTTTCAATACCCAAAGTCTCGATTATCAAATTTGCCTATCTTGACCTTTCTGCTATGTTGCATCGATACGGATACAACGACACGAATAGGACATGATACGGATACGGGACACATCAATTCTTAAAAATACATGATACAGGTACGACGCGAATACGACATTATAATTTATAAATCATACTTAAAAATTAAGAAAACAATCAATGCATAATATATAAAATGACTGAAAAATATTGTTCCTCTCTGCATTTTCATGTGGAAGTGAACTAATCTTTGGTTTTCAGAAATGAGAAGAGAGCAGTTCATTAAATATTGTTCCTCTCTGTATTTTCATATGGACGTAAACTAATCTTTGGTTTTTAGAAATGATAGATATATAGGAAACTAAAA
>NW_021465070.1:0-325 GCF_001605985.2 Dendrobium catenatum
ACGAGGGAACGAGAATGTCCCGGCATCGCCGCGTTGACATCGAACATTTCCACCTCATCATGTTCATCCACCTCAGGCTCACACTCAATCCATCTCCATCACATATTTCACCGGGCTGAATGCCGGGTTGACCGACACCCGCAACTCCGGGTTAAGAAAATCCACCCCAGACACCTTCTGGGGAGAGCCCTCCACCATGGCTTTGCTAGATCTGGCCGGAGTAGATCCGCTCGACACCGACTGCAGTGAACCCTGAAGTTCACCACCCCGCATTTTGACCTCCTAACAACCCTCTACATCAGGTTCAGATCTAGCTGGATCTCAA
>NW_021465071.1:0-290 GCF_001605985.2 Dendrobium catenatum
TAAGACTGAAAACTTGATGAGACCTCTTAGTTGACAGCCAAATATCCCAAGTCTCAACCAAGAGACTAAGGAGAGCTATCAAACTTATTTATTTGATATGTGTGTGAGTTTATCTTATTTGATCTAAATATCCCAAAAAGGAAAGTTCTATAATCCATTTACATCTCGTTGATGATCACGAGTACACTTATTTGTCTAACAATAATCTATTAAAAAAATTGTGTGAAAAAATAAAAAATATTGAATTGAATAATAATTTTATTGAAAAATTAATGAATAATTAAAAATTT
>NW_021465072.1:0-315 GCF_001605985.2 Dendrobium catenatum
CTCACTATACTTTAAACCTTATGTGGTTGTGGAGTGCATTGGAGCAGTGGTTGATCGATTGAGGCTACCACCTTCATCAGCATTGCATGTCGTCTTTTATGTATCACAACTAAGGAAGGAGATAGGAGATAACACACTATCTTCACTACCCTGACTTTGATAGAAGACATGGAGTTCATTTTGGAGCCTCTGGGAGTAGAAGGTGTGCGTGGAGAAGAAATAGGGGCACATGAAGTATTAATAAAGTGGAAGGATTTGTCGGAGCACGATGCTACATGGAAGGCATACGAGTTGATCAGGAGATAATTCTCGTCC
>NW_021465073.1:0-1380 GCF_001605985.2 Dendrobium catenatum
TTTAGATTTCTTGGAGGTTTCATATTTCATATTGCTTTTATTAGCCTCAATTCCACGATGCATAACCATGAATCCTAAAATTTTTCCTATTATTACTCTAAGAAAAGTTGTGCTTTCTCAAAACTTTTGACTAACATGTCATCAACTTATACCTCCAAGATATACCCAATAAGATCTTTAAAAAATTATTTATCATGCATTAATAAATAGGACTAATATTTTTAAATCCAAAAATGTTGTGCTTTCTCAAAACTTTGGACCAACTTATACCTCTAAGATATACCCAAAAAGTTCTTTAAAAAAATTATTTACCATGCATGAATAAATAGAACTAATATTCTTTAATCCAAATTCCAACTTGTAGTAGCAATATAATACAACCATTATTAGTTTGAAAGGAAGTTTCTTTATCTTCAAGATTAATTCATCTTATTTTTTTATAACCCAAATAAGAATCCATAAAACTCAACATATGTGGCATCTACAAAAATGATATATATAGTGAAGAGAAAAAAAAAAATCATTTGGGAGAGTTTTATTTTGATCAATATAATCTACATTTATTCTCAAGCACTATTAAGCTTCTTGACTGTGACAGCATTTTCTAACTATGTTAGGTAATTTATTTTTATGATAAATCCAACATCTAGAAGTTTATTTGCCCACTGTTCTATTACTAGTGAATAATTCGTTCAAAGTTTTCCTTTTCTTTAATAACTAAACTAAAAGTAAGGTCTATCATTAAGTAGTGAGAGGGGGGAAGAGAAAAATGATTTTTATGGGGAAGAGAAAAATTATCCCTTAGGAAAGCTTTATTTTGATAAATATAATCTAAACATATTTTCTAAGCACTGTTAAGCTTATTAACCATGATGAAATTTGCTAACCAGGTATGTAATATACTATAATGATAAATCCAACATCTAAAAGTTTATTTTACTATTCTCTTACTTGTAAATAATTCAGTTCAAAGTTTTTCTCTCTTTTTTTATTCACTAGATTGAAAGTAGGGTCTATCTCAAAGGAATGAGAGATTATTTCATAACCAATTATTGACATATTTTTTAACCATAAAACAAAAGTATCTTACTGTTGGAATAAGAAATTCACATAGTTTAACTTATTTCCTTTAAAGAGCGAAGAATCAACTTGTATTGTTTATGATGGATCGCTATTTAATAATGGAAAGTAGAATAACGCTCTGATAAGAAGAAAAAAATTACAAACTCCAATTGTATATATTTATTTCAAAGTGATAGCTAATTATATTTTTTTATAAAGGAAATGGGTAAAAAATTATCAAAATTAAGCCAATGCAGTTGTGCCACAAATATAGCATCATAGAGCAAAAATCTAGTGCCACAATGATACAAATTCCCA
>NW_021465074.1:0-210 GCF_001605985.2 Dendrobium catenatum
GTTGTTTGTCTTGGTGTTGCTTTCAAGTAATTTAAATAATATTAATAAATAAATTTGAGATAATTTAAATGATGATCAAATTGAATGCCATAAAAAAATGTTATTTTAATGCTTAAAAAATCATAATGATTTTGTATTCTAAATAATGTTAGATTATTTAAATATGATGACATTGACAAACATTCAATTTTTATTAAATAGCCAAATATT
>NW_021465075.1:0-290 GCF_001605985.2 Dendrobium catenatum
TGACCTTCAAGTTCGGGATGCACCCCCTGAATTCAAACAAGAAATTAAATTGACAGTCGATGAGTTAAAAGAAATTAACCTGAGAACCGATGATGGCCCCCGTCCAATCTTTATAAGTGCTCTACTGAGCGAGGGTGAAACCAAAGATTTAATTCTACTGTTGTCAGAGTTTAGGGATTGCTTTGCTTGGACATACGACAAAATGCTAGGTTTACCCGCTGAGGTAGCGGTTCATAAACTTTGAGTTCGGCACGATGTCATTCCTGTCAAACAAGCTCTTCAATGCATGC
>NW_021465076.1:0-366 GCF_001605985.2 Dendrobium catenatum
TTTTGATTAGATAATATCTTGAGAAAGTTAGAAAACTCGTCAAAAAAAATTCAAGTGTCGAGTCCACTGGTAAATTGATTTTTGTAAGCGGGTACACATATTTGGGGCATACTTAGTTAGGTTCGTAAAGTCAACACATATTATTAATTTGATAGTCACCTTTTGTACCATAATATCACAACTTAACCCAACAAGTCCTACTAATGAGGCAGGTCATATCATGTTGACATGTGGCAAACTAATCATATCATTTTTGAAATGTTTCAAAATTATTCTTCCAATTTAAACTATAAAATAAATTACAAACTACAAAGCTACTAAAAACTTCCTGAATTGTGTAAATAAACTTATCCATAAGATTTCTTT
>NW_021465077.1:0-214 GCF_001605985.2 Dendrobium catenatum
TTTGAAAAATCTCGAATCTAGATTTATTGTCATGCCTGGACAGTTTATTAGATAGAAAATTCTATGCAAGGGAATTGAAAAGATTAAATTTCTCTATCCAACTTACGCCTTTTTGAAATTGATTTTTAATTCAAAATTTCTACAAGGGAGAACCTAGTTCAGTTTCTATGAAACTTGATCTGAGTCAACAAAATCCAAACCCTTGGCTCTTTTC
>NW_021465078.1:0-304 GCF_001605985.2 Dendrobium catenatum
CAATTGTTTCCAGTTTTGTTCTCAAAATTGTTCTTATGCCAGCTTTATGTTGCGTATGAATTTTAATCACAAGATCAAATTGAAGGGACCGTCATAATTTGTCAGAAAATGACATTATTGGATTTCACTATTTATGCTAGCATGCAGGCACAAACAAAATTTGCACATATGAATACAAGACAGATAGATTTGTAAATTTGATGCAGGTAGACATGTTGAGCCGACTGCAATCTCACTATTTGGTCATCTTGCTTGGCTATTATGCCGATCAGAACCACCGCTTGCTTGTCTTTGAGGACATGAC
>NW_021465079.1:0-1290 GCF_001605985.2 Dendrobium catenatum
GCATCTCCTCCTCGGTCAATCTCTTGAAACTCCCAGCTGATCTAGTCACCCCGCTCTTCTCCTTCCCACTTTCTTTAAGGACACTAGGGGTTGGCCCTTTTGGAGCCAAGTAAGTGGTAGTTGTCCTGGTAGGACCCACTGCGTAGTTGTTCCGCCAACTTCGGGCGTTGGTCTTCTGGTTCTCCACCAGTTGAGCCAACTCCATGGCCTCCCTCAGGTCCCTCGGTCTCATTACCTTCACCGCATCTCTAATTTGTGGCTTAAGGCCCTTCATAAAGTTTCCCCCCAGAGTGCTGTTCGATAATCCCTCCATGTCACCCACCAGACTCTCAAATTTCTTCCGGTACTCTTCCACTGTTCCCTCTTGAGTGAGGGCGTAGAACTGTTCTGATATCTCCCATGGGCTGCCCCCCCTGAATCTCTCCCTGATAGCCTCCTTGAAGTCCCTCCAAGTCCTCACCGGATCCCACTTATCCATGTATTTGAACCATGCAAAAGCTGCCCCTTCTAAGCACATGCTAGCCGCCATCAATCTCTCTTCCTCCATCAGGCCATTCACCGCAAAATACCTCTCCACCTTGTGGATCCATTCATCCACATTTCCCTCTTCGAACACGGGCATTTTCAGCTTTCTGGCTCTCGTGTCCACCCCGTATGCCCTATTCCCCCCATGGCCTCCTCTGTCCCATGCAATGGGGTCTTCCCAAGTTCCTCTCTCTCCATATCGGGGCTCATCATCCCTCCTCGGTCGCCGATAGCCATCTTCCCCTCGCGCTCCGCCATGGTGATTCTGGATCCCCCATGGCCGGTCCACTGGATCGGGCCGCCGGCGACGCCAATCATCCTCTCTTTCTTCCCTGAAGTCTCTCCTTCTTTCATGCTCTTCTCGCCTGATGGACTCCCGAGGTGGCATCCTCCCACTGCTGTTAAACAGTTCCACCTCCTCTTCCTCGTCTGGATTCACCTTCTCCTTTCCCCTGCTCCCACTCCCTTCTCCTCTTTCCTCCCCCGGCACAGCCCTTGCTTGCCCTTCCAACAACTTCTTCATCATCTCTTCCAACGCCACGAATTTCCCTTCCACATTCTCGCTCAATGTGGCCATCTTCTCCTCCAGATCCGCTTTAAGTTGCCCCATCTCGGTCTCCAAGACTTCCACTCGCTTAGATGCCATGGAAAATGACGAGATGCCTCCGGATCCTCCCCAAAATCAGCAAAATCTGCAGCGACTAATGGATAAAAACCACCCTCCACCACCCGGATCTTGCTCTGATACCAATTTGATAGGAAATA
>NW_021465080.1:0-1861 GCF_001605985.2 Dendrobium catenatum
ACTATTGGATGTAAATGGATCTTTAGGAAAAAAAAAACTCAAGCGAGATGGATTAATTAAAAAATATAAAGCTAGGTTAGTGGCTAAAGAATATACTCAAAAGAAAGATTTGGATTATTTTGATACTTACTCTCTCGATGGAGTTGCTTCTTTTAGTGCTCTTATTGCTTCAACTTCAATATTCAAATTACAAATTCATCATATGGATGTGAAAATTGTCTTCCTAAATGAAAATTTGGAATAGAAAATATAAATGGATAAACAAAAAGCTTTCATAGTACCTGGAAATGAAAAGAAAGTTAATTCGTTATATGGACAAAAATAAGCTCCTAAATTATTGCAAGAAAAGCTTAATAATACATTAATATGTAATGAATTTAAGATTAATGAAGTTAATAATTGTATTCATTATAAATTAGATAGCCCAAAATTAGGAGTAATTAATTATATTTATGTAGATAATATACTTATTTTAGGATATGATCTTTCTAAAATTATAAAAACTAACTCTTTTTATCTTCTAGATTTTATATGAAGGATTTAGGAGAAGAAAAACAGATATTAGGAATAAACATAAGAAAATGTGTTGATGAAATTATAATTCTCAAGAATCTTTGTAGAAAATATGTTGAGGAGATTTAATCATTTTGATTCTATAGAAGTTAATAAACCATATAAAGCTAGTATATTATTCATAAAAAAAAAAAAAAAGGTAAAAGTGTATCTTAATGACTGAGTATGCTTAAATTTAGATGTAGGCCTCGTTTGTTAAGCTTATTTCTCCTATTTTTCCGTCTGAAAAGCAGAAACTAGTTACCCTAAATGTTTGGAATAAAAGACATAACCATAATTCCTTTTGCTAAACTCCATTTTTTTTGGTGTTACAAATTTTTTTTTGTTTCTGCCTTTATTCTGTGCACAAAATGGAGTTTCAAAAAGGTTAAAATGCGGATCAAGCCCTACCGGCATGACCCCGCCGTAAATCTATTATTTAATAAGAAATAAATTAATTTTCCACATTAAATTATTTTTTGTTTAAAGTTGAGTTTTTTTATATAGAAGAATTAATAAATGAAATATTTAGAAAGTATAATAATAAATTAAATGATTTAATTTTTTCTATTTGTAGTAAAAATATGTTGTACTGTTAAAAAATTATGAGTTAAAAAAATGAAAACTTTTGATATTATAAATTAGTAAAAACTAATTAAATTTTTCTAGAAAAGATATATATATATAATTAGATATTATATATATATATATATATATTTACGTGACATAAATTTCATGGCAATTATGTCTTTATAATAATCTCAAAAGCAGAACTCCTAAACAAACAATTTAAATTTACTTTCAAGATATAATAAGCACTTTTAAAAATATTACTCAAACATATCTCATGATGAAAATCCATTTATTTGAACGGCTTTTTCTCAACCTCTTTTTCGTAAAAACTCCTTTTATGTAAGGACATAACGAATCAACGAAGCCGTAGTCTTACGTATCTTATAAACTAATACTTAGGCCTGAGTAGTGCTTATGGTGTAAATGGCTTCAGTTATATAAACCATTATCTTAATAAAAATCATTGTGCTTCTTTAGTTGAGAATACTTAAATATTTTAAAGGAATTTCTATTTTAGGGCTCCTGTATTATGTTATCCTTCTATTCTTGAGTACTATTAGTGAGCTAATACATACTAGTAGTGAATGTATTTTCACTTTGGTGGTGGAGCTATTTCTTTGGAAGTCTCTAAACAAACGTGTATAACATAAATCATTATGGAATCAGAATTCATTGCTTTAAAAATTAGCATGAGAATAAAACAAAATGGTTTAAGAAATTCTCTAGCTTTAATATT
>NW_021465081.1:0-262 GCF_001605985.2 Dendrobium catenatum
CGGAAAGCTGATCGAACAAGTCATCGATTCAAGGCAAAGGATACTTGTTCTTGATCGTGACCTTGTTCAAGTCTCTGTAATCAATACACATACGGAGTGTACCATCTTTCTTTTTCAGAAACAGAACAGATGCTCCCCAGGGCGAAACACTAGGACGGACAAAACCTCTGTCAACCAACTCCTGAAGCTGAACTTTCAACTCAGAAAGTTCTTTCGGTGTCATCATGTACGGAGCTTTTGATATAGGAGCGGTACCTGGAAA
>NW_021465082.1:0-236 GCF_001605985.2 Dendrobium catenatum
TTCCCATATTGTTCTCCTTGTTTGTCTCACGCCACACCGCCTGCTCTCTCCCCGTGGAAGCCTTAGAAACATTGCCCTGAGCAAGAGGGGGTGCACTAGTCGCAGACTTAGCTGGCCGTGGCTTTCGCCTTCTAGTCACGATGGTCCATTCTCCACACTCCTTATCAAGCCCCTTAGAGCTCATATCCGCCGGGTTGGACCCAGCCCCTAGCTCCACCTCCTCAATTCTTTCCTTC
>NW_021465083.1:0-270 GCF_001605985.2 Dendrobium catenatum
AAACAATTGATTCAAATCACATGACTTTACTTGATGAATTTGATGAGTTAAATAAAAATCATGGTGAGTTAGTTCAAGAGCTTGATGCATTAAAAATATCACACACATCACTTGAATTAGATTTTAAGAAGTCTAAGGAGATAGAGAAAAATTTGAGGATTGAAAATGAAGTCTTAAAAAGCATTAATTTGAAGATTCAAAATGATTTAGAAGCATGTAAGAAAACTAGGATAACATCTACTTTTGATCAATTGTCAAAACCTAGGAAGA
>NW_021465084.1:0-240 GCF_001605985.2 Dendrobium catenatum
GACGGCGTAGGTCTTGAGATTTTGAAATTCTGCCTAGATCAGAGATCAATGATGCAGATCTTAAAATTTTGGAGAATACCTATTGCTTTATTATCTTATTTTAATATATTGTCTGAGGCAGTTCGTTTATTGCAAACAAACAAGAATTAGACAAGCAAAAGGTGTGTGTAAACTTATAGGAATGGACGGAAGCACTGTTCTGTGCGTGAGATTTTATTAGGCTTGAAGACAGGGAGATCG
>NW_021465085.1:0-356 GCF_001605985.2 Dendrobium catenatum
GTCGTGTTGACCCGGATTTGGGGTGGGTCAGATCTAAGTTTAGATTTTTGATCCATTTGTGCAACCATGTCATGTTCAGGCTGAAGCAGTCGAGGGTGGATCAATTTTGGATTAGATCTAAACGTGCCGAAAATCCATTTTGACACCCATAATATAAACTAAAATTTCAAGATTTATTTGGGATAACTTTATGACTATTTTATTTTTAGACAATAACCACAATTACACTTAATCATTGCTTTTTTACTATTTAAAAAAATAGTGAAATTTTACTTTCTACAATCATAGCAATTAATTTATTTTTTTCACATTAACTTCACAATTTATTTTATAAAATATTTAATTATCCTAAACAA
>NW_021465086.1:0-1012 GCF_001605985.2 Dendrobium catenatum
TGTAATTCAAATTTAATTTGAGTGATTTAATTTTGGATAGTTTTCAAAATTTCAAATTCATCTAATTTGAAATTTGAATTCTTTCCTACTTCATCATTCTATTTTTGGAAAGTTACTAAATGAATTTTATTTGAATTTCAAATTCAAATAGGGTTTAATTATTTCTTTCCTAAACTCCACCCCCAATTAAGTAATCACAATTAAAGCATTAAAACTCCTATTCCCCCCTTGGTTGCCACCGGCCCAACCTTGCCCCCATTGACTTGATTTATTAATTACTTCCTACTCTCCCCTCTTGGCTTTAGGAAATAATTTTAAATCTCCCCAATTCCACTTAGCCGAAACACTCATTCATCTCTTTGGTCTAAATTAATTTCCAAATCTCTGAGAATAAACTTTAAGTTATATTTCCTAATTTCCTCTCAGCTCACCGCTTCCCCCTAAGTGGATTTCCTCAAAATCTGTTCACGGGATAATGCAGATTTGGGGAAAGAAATTAATGGGCTAACCTGCTGTTAGCCGAAGCATTCAAGGCCTACCTTGGGTTACTCCTCTCCCCACTTATTCTCTTCCCAATCAAGCCGAATTCTCCCTGAATTATCTCCACGTAACAGAATTTGAAAATCTTTCCCGTCACTCCTTTCCCTTGCTGGCCAAACTTTCCAATACCTCCTCTTAATTGCTCCAGATTGTTTCCCCTCCCTCTCAAGAGGAATTTGGAAATTAAATTCCCTATTTCCTCTCATGCTCGGCCGCCCCCTCTTCTCCTAATTGTTCCAGCAAATTTCTCCAGTGAAGACCTGTGGATTGGAATTTTCTTATCAGCCTTTCTCTTCACCATCAAGGATGGATTTCTCCCTAGATTTTCTCTACATCTCTCAAGAGAAAATCTGAGAATTCCTCAGGTTTTTCTTTTGGTGAAATTGAATTTGCTGTCAGATTTTTGGAGAGGAGATTCTCTCCCTAGCAATCCTCTGATATGAAACACTTGGTTTGCAAGTGACCCTAATCC
>NW_021465087.1:0-1037 GCF_001605985.2 Dendrobium catenatum
CTTGGTTTTACTCATAGTACCTCCGACTCATCTCTACTTGTGTTCAATAAGAATAAAACACAATTATTCTTACTTATATACGTCGATGACATATTACTAACGGGTAATAATCAAGATGAAATCACCAAAATTATCCATCAGCTGCACAGTCACTTCACCATGAAGGAGCTAGGCCCAGTAAACTCTTTTCTGGGAATCAAAATTCAAAAAGAGAAAGACAAGTATTTTTTATCCCAGCAGCTTTATGCGAACTCTATCTTGCAACAGGCGCAATTAACTCAGTGCAATCCCTTGTCCAATCCCACGTACACGAAGCCACCGAAAGATATTCCACCGGATCCAATACTCACTGACCCGACCACTTACCGTAAAATTACCGGTTCCTTGCAGTACCTAACTCTAACTCGTCCAGACATTACCTACAGTGTAAATCTTCTCTCGCAACACATGCACCACCCACTGCCGGAACATGCGTTTCTCCTCAAAAGACTTCTTCGCTACATCAAAGGTACGCTAAACTACGGCATTCCTATTCTAAAATCTAATCTACTTCTTTCTTCTTTTTCAGATGCAGATTGGGCAGGAGATCCGGTCTCACGGAAATCAACATCCGGCTATTGTTCGTTCATTGGTCAAACACTAATCTCGTGGACGGCTAAGAAACAAACAACAGTGGCTCGATCATCGACGGAGTCAGAGTATCGTTCTCTAGCAGCACTCACCGCGGACGTCATTTGGCTTCGAAGATTGCTCACAGATTTCGGAATTCACCAAAATACACCAACTACTATATACTGCGATAACACTTCGGCTATAGCTCTTGCAAACAATCCGGTGTTCCACGCTCGCACCAAACACATAGAGATAGACCACAGATTTGTTCGCGATCACATTCTTCAAGGCAACATTCGACTGTTCCCCATCAGCACAACCGATCAGATCGCAGACATCTTCACCAAACCTCTATCGACTCCTCGATTCCATCACTTACGTCTCAAACTGAACGTTATTCAGAACCCTTCAGCTTGCGGGGAGGT
>NW_021465088.1:0-354 GCF_001605985.2 Dendrobium catenatum
AGACCAATGGATCGAACAGGCGGGGAGAAACTTTTCTAAGTCTTAATCATTCAGGACGAATTTAATATTCATCCCAGGACAAACGTCTCTGGATTCTCACCTTGCATTGTTCGTCTAAACGAAAAATATGATTCGTCCCTGGATGAAACTCTCTGTATGAAATCGTACAGGACGAAATTAATTTTAATCCAAGGATGAAACTCTCTGTATGAGATCGTACAGGACGAAATTAATTTTCATCCCTAGATGAAACTCTCTGTATGAAATAGTACAGGACGAAATAAATTTTCATCCCTGGACGAAACTCTCTGTATAACATCATCCCAGGATGAAACATGTTCGTCCCATGATGAA
>NW_021465089.1:0-300 GCF_001605985.2 Dendrobium catenatum
TTCACTTGGTACTCAAAGGTAAGAATCTTTACTTGTGAATTGTGATTTCTTCACTCTTTTCTCTCGTCCTTCTAGATTTCTTGTGAGAACAGACGAAGGGTTCTCTACCTACACTTGAAGAGTGTAAACAGCCGAAGGGTTCTCCGCCTACACCAGAAGATTGTGAAAGGACGGACAGTTCTCTGTCAATACTTGGAGAGTGTAAAAAGACGACGTTTCTCTGCTAACACTTAGAGAGTGTAAAAGGAAGACGGTTCTCTACTGCACCGGATAGTGGTGGAAGAGAGTTTTTGTAAATGC
>NW_021465090.1:0-228 GCF_001605985.2 Dendrobium catenatum
GTAGTTAGAATCTTCCATATTCTCTCAGATACCATCAATAGAGAACTAAGCGCCGCAATGCTTCTTCCCTGTGTTGCAACGCTTTCTCAATTCTTACCCAAGATAGAGAGAACAACGCCGCCACTATGAGAGCCGCAACACTCCTCAGAACTCTTTACCACTATCCTCTGTTTTCCTCCATTTCATTTTCAAATTCATTTGGTCTTAAACTTGACCTTAAATAACTTA
>NW_021465091.1:0-457 GCF_001605985.2 Dendrobium catenatum
GATTAGACTTTTAATCCTTCCGTTAAATTTTACGGCATCACTTACGCGACTACTCCATCTTTCACATATTGGTTTGACCTCTTTAAAGAACTCATAACTCTTGCACCTAGTGAACAAAAAAGATCACCAAATTCAATTGAAATTAGGTGCTACACCTATTATCATCCGCCAAATTATTACCCTCATCATCCAAACAAATTTCCATTAGAAAACTACGCCAAGAAATGCTTGCAGAACCATGGTTGATTAGACCGAGCATAAGTACATTCACTTTCCCAATTCTGGTAGAAAGAAAATAGATGGTTCATGGCATTTCTTGTGTCAATTATCATTAACTCAACTAGTCTACCGTTCCAAATGAATTTTCAGCACCCCCTGACGGGGTTCGACCTGCCCGATCAGGTCACGGGGTCTAGGGACAGCATCCCTGCAGAGGTTTTCGGGGGCAACGCCCCCT
>NW_021465092.1:0-315 GCF_001605985.2 Dendrobium catenatum
AGATGTACGGGATGAGAATTGAGGAATCTCCTCCTCGGTCTTCCCCTACATCTTCCGCTAGCGTTCGTGGTGCACCACCCTTAGATAGGCGCTCTGTACAAGAGCTGCACACTCTCTATGTGCCACCACAATCTGCTTGGCATGCATCGTTGTTTCATAGTGTAGGTGTCCCACAGAATACTGACATACAGGGTCCTGTGGAATCCACTATGGATGATGAGATCATGCCAGTTCCCCGGTACTTTTCCCCTGCTGTTGATAACTTCATTGAGCGAGGTATTGTCCCTTCGACTTGGTCAGGTAGACAGGCCCAAC
>NW_021465093.1:0-278 GCF_001605985.2 Dendrobium catenatum
TCTTTCTGCCAAAGAAAATGTATTTAAGATATTTTTTCCGCATCCTTATATCATCCATAAATTATTTCGGCCATATGTCTTGATAACCATTTAGTATATTCAATAGTGTGATATTGTATCGTTTGAGTAAGAATTTGTGAGGGCGATGAGGATGATGATTTCGAATTTAGCTTTCAATTGCGTGAGGCTACTATTGAATAACTGTATGTTTTCTATGGTAATGATGTGGTGTGTTTGGATGGTTTGGAGCTTCACTGGCAACCGCACAACTGCATTTA
>NW_021465094.1:0-584 GCF_001605985.2 Dendrobium catenatum
CAAAATCAAGGGCTGGAAATGGTTCCAAATTAAAATACACACTTTTCTGAAAAGATCAAGGGGTTACACGTCAAAATCCGACTTAAAACGGCGAAGATATGAATTTCCGAAGTTTTAAATATAATAAAATAATATTTTAAAATAGTGTAGTTTTGCTGTTTTTGAAATAACAGAAGATAAAGACAAAATTTTTATCTGGAAATAGTTTTAAAATGTGCAGAATTCAGAGTACATATAAAACAAGGTGCTGTGCGTCGACAGCAGACTTAAAATGACAAAGCTACGTAATTTCGAAGTTTAAGTATAATAATAATAAAAAAATAGTACTTGAAAATAATACAGTTTGCTGTTTTTCAAAATAAGTACAGAAATACTAAAAATATTTGTGCAATGAAGACTTCAAGAGGTGCAGAATCAAAATACGCTCAAAACGAGGCGCTGTGCGTCGACAGCGGATTTAAAACAAGAAAGTTGGGTAATTTTGAAGTTTAAAGTCGTTAAAGGGTAGATCTTAAAATAGTTTTAAAATACTATATAAAAAAAAAATTTAAAAGAAAAAGAAAACTTAAGGTAAATAAATAATA
>NW_021465095.1:0-239 GCF_001605985.2 Dendrobium catenatum
GCTTTGAGTTTTGGACAATCAGTCTTGATATGACCTGTTTTCTTGCATTCATAACAAATTACTTCATTAGAAACCTTACCATTTCTGTTAAACTTACCTCTGTTCCATTGCATGTGTCTCTTCTGCTTCCTCTTTAAAAAGCTTCTGAATTGTCTAGTCATTACTGCAATATCATCTTCATCCTCAGGTTGTGAGTGTTCATACTCTGACTCTTCCACCTTTAGTGCAATATTCTTCTC
>NW_021465096.1:0-274 GCF_001605985.2 Dendrobium catenatum
TGACATTGTTAACTAATTGGTCTTACAAATATTTAAAATTCAATTACTTGGAGCATTTATCATATTTATGCATTACTAAAACTCAATATATATAAATTAAAAAAAAGTAAAAAAAATTTTATGTTCGTTGTAGTTTTTTTATTTTTTGTTGTTGTTTTTAATTGATTTTATTATTTTAGGGCTTTCTTTGATCATCTCCATCTTTCCTTTAACTTCCATATTTTGTCCCATCGTCTTGGCCAATATTTATATCGTCCTGGATGATCTGATCATC
>NW_021465097.1:0-252 GCF_001605985.2 Dendrobium catenatum
TGTAGTGTTATCCTAGTTGTAGCATGTAATAGATGACCAATTATGCCAACAGACAAAGTGACAACTCTTTATTGATTTAATGAAGCCACATATAATAATAATAATTAATTAATTGATTAATTGGATAAGTGTGATATGACTGATGACCAATTATGAATCAAGATGTTATGTCTTTTTAAATCATACATTGATGCATGCATATATTGATAGCATTAATGGCTTTGACAAATACATTAATATTATTAATAATAT
>NW_021465098.1:0-292 GCF_001605985.2 Dendrobium catenatum
ATTAGCTTCCGGATGAATAGTCCACATCTTACGATTTTGAATCATACTCTTAAAAAAATATTTATTAGCATTTTTTAAATACGTCCATCTAATCATAAGATAATATTTTACTTCATTTTTTATTTTTCACCCTTTCAACTTAAAGTCTAAAAACTAATACGTTCACTAGAAATGACTTTACAATATTTATAATCTAAATGATCCATTTTTTTATAAGAAAACAATCAAACAAAATTTTATTATGACAATTCTTATAAGTAATGAGATACTCCTCTATTTTTTAAAAAAAGGT
>NW_021465099.1:0-229 GCF_001605985.2 Dendrobium catenatum
ATATATATATATATTTTGATTTAATCGTCATTAATTTATAATATTGTTATATTTGATAACTTTTCATTTTAACCTTTTATTATTATACATATACAATATCTTTGTCTATATGTTTTTTTTTTCTCATAAATAATACAACCGCTATATGAGCCATCATCTAATTTAGTACCAATGAAGGTACACCTTTTTAAATTTTTTTTATAACCTTTTTCATTTATGTGCACGGGTA
>NW_021465100.1:0-348 GCF_001605985.2 Dendrobium catenatum
CCAATACCTTTATATGCATCTGTATCCTTATGTCGTACTGGACGCGGATTCCTTCCATACCAGAGGCCCAAACTTGTACGAAGTTGTCGTTTGGTTGTAGAAATATTGACTTGCTTTCGTAGCATTCTCTGAATATTTTTTGTATTGAATTTAGGTAGCCTCGTAGGAAATAATTCCTCGGAGTCGAGGATCATGCAATCCCAGTCATGATTCTCCTCTTCGCGAACTCCCGTGGAATATAACACATTCTTTGGCACAGTCCCATTTTTACGGGGAGGCAGATAGAGGGTAGCGAGTTCTTCAACTTTATGAACCTCACGCGAAATGATTTCTTTGAAGTGTTGCAAG
>NW_021465101.1:0-216 GCF_001605985.2 Dendrobium catenatum
AGACATTTTGAATAATTTTGCAAGCTTCAATAATATTTTAATTAAGATACTAACCTGTAATAGAATTTTCAATGATATTTCTTGAATGTCCAGATCAACTTCATATGTTTTGTTGCAGACTGCATTTATAATATGCGTTCTTCTTTGTCGTGGCATTTTTTCATAAAATTTTCAACATGAAATTTAAATCCATTCATCATATACTTTTGGTGTTTT
>NW_021465102.1:0-2099 GCF_001605985.2 Dendrobium catenatum
GCGTCGGTAGAAACTACGAAGAAGTATGAAGGTCCACGTCGGGTAGAAGTCCGACGTCTTTGTAGCAGAGTGAACGCACTCCACGGCTACACTATGGTGGGAGTTTTGGCTCAGGAGGAACTCTCTTTATAATTGCTTGAAGAATTTCAGGCATCCCATGGAAGTGTGCAGAATTCCTGTATGTTTCCTGAAAATCCGGCAAAGTCCGCGTCTTCAAGTGCAAAAGAGCTCCGGCAGGTGGTCGAAGAGGTGAGGAATCTCCTTTTCCCCTTTCTCCTCTTCTTCTTCTCTCTCTTCACTTGAGTCCCCGTTTGTAGAAACGGCTCTATTTATAATTTTTCTGAAGTGCATAGCCCGTAAAAGACGTTGAGATCAAGGCGAATTGAGAGTGGTTTGATGGAACGGCCGATATTGAATCCTTTATCATGTTACCGTTCGTTGGACATTGAAGGCCTTAATGATGTCGAATTCGATGATCTTGGTCGTTGGATTCGTCTCGTCGAAGCCGTTTGATTCGAGTATAGCTCGTCAAAATCGGAGACCGTTTGTTAACTCAAATTGCGGTTTGAACTTTCCAACAGCGCTTTGAACCCTTGTTTCGGACCTCATTTAGGCTCGGATTGGGTGATCTTTGTCGTTGGGTTCGTATTTCCGAGACGCTCAGTTTGACTGTAAGCTCGCTAAAATCGGAAATCATATGCTCCCGAAATTAATTTTTGAAAGTTCCAACTAGCTTTTTTTTGCCTCGAGATTCGTGCCCGATCAAGATAATTTTACGATGTCGTATCAATTGTAGCATTGCGTCAAACAATTTGGCGCATTCAATGGAATGCGCCAAACAGAATGATACATTCCATTGAATAAGTCATACAGTTTGGTGCATTCCTTATTATTTTATTTTTTTTAATTAATATTATTCTTATTTATAATTTAAATTATACATCATACTTCTATTTATAATATTCTGTATTTTAGGAGTATTATTATATATGAACAATTTCTATTCCAAAATGTTTATGAAAAATAAAAAATGTCTAACTCTTTAATTAAGTGTTTTTAATCATACGCAGCTACCTAAGCAGACTCCGGTGCTTCTCGGAGAAGCCGACGAGGCCACTAAAGCGGAAGCGATGCAACAAATGTTCGCCGCTCTACAGCAGCTGGAAGAGGTCTTCGAGAAATGTAGCGAAGGGAAAAGCTTCTTCGGTGGCGACACCATCGGCTACGTTGACATAGCCCTCGGTTCCTATCTGGGTTGGATGAAAGCAACGGAGAAGATTGCAGGAATAAAGCTTTTGGATGAGGAGAAGATTCCACGGTTGGTGAAATGGGCGGAGCGCTTCTCCAGCAGTGATGCGGTGAAGGAAGTGATTCCTGAAGTCGACCAATTGGTGGAGTTTAGTAAGGTTTTGCGGGCAGCTTTTAGGGCCGCTGCTTCTGCATCTAATTGATCGTCAATTTATTAATCTTCATTTTTCGATAATTGTATGGAAGATTTTAAATTTTATTGCATGAACTGTTTGATGTTCTGTTGGGTTTGATTGTTGAAATGTGATGGTGTTACTGTTGTTGTTTTCTTTTTGATGTATTGTTAGGGCTTTCGCCTTTTGAAGAAATTCAATGCATTATGCCCTCATAGTCATGGTTAGCATGTATATTTGATATATATGTTTTATGATATAATATCCACAGCTAATTTTGATTTATTAATTAAGAGCTTTGAATATCAATCAAGAGGTTTTGAGTTTGAGTCATATATGTGTAGAATGTATATATATATATATATATGTGTGTGTGTGTGTGTGTGTGTGTTGCCTCCTGGAATATTCGTGGCAGTAGAGAAATATATGGTTTAACGTCTTAATTAGCATTGTACGAAGATCCAGCACACAAGCAGATAAGAGAAGGGGTGAAACATTCATAAGAGACACCAGATTTTTTACGTGGAAAACCCCTGAAAAGGGGAAAAAATCACGGGGCCTGGCCCAATTTGAATGAATCCACTAATATTTGCAGTCGATTACAAATGAGGCCCTTGCTTTGGAGAAGGCCTTGTATTGATATAGCAAATATACATCATATATATTGCATTACATGAT
>NW_021465103.1:0-262 GCF_001605985.2 Dendrobium catenatum
TCGGTTTGACGCCTACGTTGTTGCACAGGAGCAGCAATACTCAGAGGACATTGCCTGCTACGAGCAGAACCGCGCTGAGGATTTAGCCCGTTTTGATAGTTTTCTTACTCACCAGCAGCAGCAGCAGCATGACCAGGACATTGTCTTGTTCAATGCTCAGTTTACTTCACTTACCAGCTACTTTCAGCAGCCACCACCACCACCTCCATTTGATGATCAGGGTCCTTCGTTTTTCTAGTCTGTGTTTTTTTTTTTTTGCTAT
>NW_021465104.1:0-996 GCF_001605985.2 Dendrobium catenatum
TATTTATAACATAATATTTAATATATTTATAATTTTTAATACCGATACATCCACAAAAATCTGCACAATTTGGCATGAATCTGAAGACAAAATTGGAATTGAATACTTTTGGAATTAAATTCAAGATCTCATAAACTCCATTTTCAACAAACTTATAATCGACTGGGCAACACATTTCTTTAGACGTAATCCCCCAACCCAGCAATGCTTTTGCAGGTACCAAACAAGGCCGATCTCTCCAATGTCCATACTTGGATGGAAAAAAAAAAAAAGATGTTGCTCCTACAAGAATTATGCAATTACATCACAATAAATATTTACTAACCACTCAATAAGCATCCCCATTATACTCTATATTCAACATGAAATGAAAATTTTATTAAATGAATGTTGGTGCTAAGCTTAACTCCAATCACATAAAATTTTTGTAAGCCTCATTCCATTTGCATATTATTTTAATATTCAATAAATAATTAAACATTTATTACTAATGCAAAATTAATTTAAAAAAAAAAATTTATAGCAAGCCGTTAGTTAAACAGATGACTTTTAATTTAGCACCAAGTAGTTCACTCAGAGCTAGTCGCCCGTTCAACGCATAACTTTACCTATTTTTAAAATTGTTTAACAAATTTTATTATTAATCATGCCTAATTTTAAAATTTGTCCGCATGGTTTTCTTCTAATCATTACGACTTGTGGAAAATCTCTATCCATGGCTCACATTGGACATTTTGATTAGGTTCCTATGCGTGACACTAGGGGTGTCAATATTTGACACGACACGAAAATCTGACCCGGATCCGACCCGAAAAATCCAGGTTGGACCTGACCCGATTTCAAAACGGGTCGGATTCGAGTTCCCATATTCGACCTGTATGAAAAACGGGTCGGGTTCGGGTTGACCCAACGGGTTTTCATGTCAACCTCTAAACCTGTTTAATTTGAACTACCCCCGCTGCCCCACCTGCCCGCACACTTCCTGCTAGCGCTGGC
>NW_021465105.1:0-444 GCF_001605985.2 Dendrobium catenatum
AAATTGAATTATGTTTTTGATAAATTCTTCTTACTTATAATGTTATATCACTTCTTAAATTCTATTAATTTCTATGATTTACCTAATATTATTAGTTTTAGATTGCATACCTTATGTCAATAACCATTTAGATTAAATTTTCAAATGAATTTCATATAATTACTTACACTTTTGGTCTATTTCTTCTTCACTTTTTATTGTTGTCAAAAAGGGGGAGAAATTTGTGTTTGTATGTTTTGTTTTTGTATTCTTATTTTGTGTCATTTGGCTTGTGTTATTGTCTTGTATTTTTTATTTTTTGTTAAAATTTTTTGAAAAACAAAAAAATTTGTGTTCTTTGGTTCAAAATGTCTCCTTATTTTAATGTATTCATCAATTCAGAGGGAGTTTAAGGAGATTTGTTTAACTTGAAATCATACAAATAATAATTGTTTTGCCATCATC
>NW_021465106.1:0-314 GCF_001605985.2 Dendrobium catenatum
AATCCTTTTTAAAGGTTGTAAAAGAGAATGGAACTTGCAAAAATAAAAAAAATATTTGGCCAATGATGCCAACAAAAGATACGAAATGAGGCTAAATTAAAAAAATATATATATATCAAAAAGCAAAAGATGCACAAAGCACCAGTCAATCGACAAGAGGCATAAAATGATCCCACTAAAAAGCAATCTCTTCTCTCTTTTCAAATCCTTTAAAAACTTAGAAGTTTTCATGTATCAAAGGCATGATTTTGATTGTTTTGCGATTGTGACAAATTTTCTTTGGTTCATTATTCTATGAAATATTTTTTCTTAAA
>NW_021465107.1:0-232 GCF_001605985.2 Dendrobium catenatum
AAAGGTATATTGTCGAACAGTGGAGGTCTAGTTATAAAGTAACCATCGGGTGTATTTCGGTTTTCAAATGTAGCCACCTACATTAATCAAAAAGTAGTCTAAACTTATAATTTTGAAACAAAGCTCTGATACAACTTGTTGTAACTCGATCACTATGAATTAAGTTGTTAAACCTAAGTTTATGTCCCAGCGGCTAACCAAGAGGGGGGGGGGGGGAATTGGTAATTAAATA
>NW_021465108.1:0-384 GCF_001605985.2 Dendrobium catenatum
CTTTCATCAGGACGAACCTTAACTTCATCCCAGGATGAAGTGAATTGACTCTAAAAATTATGTGTCGTTCTGCAGTTTTTGGGAACCGACCTACGGAATAACCGTTCATACCGGACGAACCTAATTTGTATGGGATGATGTGTGTGTACAAAATCATTTTGTACCCATATACATTAGGTTCATTTCCAATACATTTAAGTAAAATTGTCCAGGACGATCCACGATCGTACGGCACGATCCAATTCGTATTGACTTGAAAATTTGTAATTTTTTGACGGCTTTTTGTGTCTTTACTATAAATAGTCCAAACTAAACTGCCATATAATCTCTTTGCCTACTGATCTTCATGCCTATTGAAAGAAGAGTCAAGGAGAGAGTGTGAGA
>NW_021465109.1:0-274 GCF_001605985.2 Dendrobium catenatum
CCGCGGGGCTAGCTGCGTGGTTTGATAGAGCCGCAGAGAGTCTTAATCTCGACCGTTGATCAGACGATCAACGGTCTAGAAAACGCGCAGCCCACGCACGCGGCGAACTAAAACCCTAATCAAAGAAATGGCTAGTTCGCTTTACATAATCAATGAAATAACTTAAAATTTTAAATCTAGATTAAGATAATGAACAGAATCAGTGGGGATCTAGTTATACAGCTTAAAATGTACCACAAATAAATCTATTTAAGCTAGTGATTCTAGACCTAGG
>NW_021465110.1:0-668 GCF_001605985.2 Dendrobium catenatum
TCCTAAAGCTTTTTTTGCATGTAATTAGTTTTAATCAATTAGATTTAATAGTTGAAATGGGGAATTACTGAGTTGACCAGGTTTTTAATGAATCACCCACTTCCAATGTTTCTCAATTTGTGTATTTTCTTTTGATCAGATAATGAGAAATAAAAAGTTTAGATTAAAAAACTACTAATATCGCTTAATTACGTTTGATCATAATTGGTGGTTGATTGAGGTTGGAAGGATCGTGGTTGTGTGATAGTGGTTTGAAGAACAGAGTTCAACGATAGTGGTCTGAGGACTTTAATCCACCATATTGGGAACGGATCAATGTTTGGGAGTGACAAAGGTTAGAGAACCGTAGTCAGCAGATTATGGTCCAAAGATTGTAGTTGGTTGATAGTGGTAAAGGTCTTAGTTAGGTGATAGTGCTTTAAGGATCATTGTTAGTGGATGACGAAGGTTAGAAGGATCACAATCAGGCTAGAATGATTGGAGGAGTATGGTTAAGCAATGTTATTTTGAGGATAGTAGTTAGCATGCAACAAAGGTCAAAGGATTATAATTCACAAGAAATAGAGGTGGAAAGGATCATAGTTGTATAATAATTGTTTGAGGGCTGTAGTGAGGTGCTGATGGTCCGTAGATCATAGCCAAATAGTTGTAGTGGAGGATAATAATCA
>NW_021465111.1:0-973 GCF_001605985.2 Dendrobium catenatum
AATCTTTAATATAGGAAAAAACAAACCACAAAATAAAATCAAAAATCATATGAGAGATGCAATGACATGATAACGAGAAATCTTGAAGAAAAAAAAATTTTGATTATTATAAATATAAGCTAGATTACTGTATTAAGGAAGAAAATATCTCAATTGAAAAATACAGTTATTAATTTGAGATGGATTTTATTTAGAAAAGAAAATTTCACCACCAAAATAGGTTAGAGAAAGAGACACAATCAATGGTGTTTTTACCTTTTAGCAGATTAAGAGATGTAAAACATTAACTACAAATTTTCAAAAAGATAAAAAATAAGGCATAAGATATCAATTCAGTGATGATTATAAAAATAAATTAAGGAATACGAAGATTAAATTACCAAAAGCAAGGAAAACAATAAAAAAATAAACAACAAAAAAACTACCAAAAAGTAAAGCAACATAATCAGCAGATAAAAAATTAATAGAAATCAAGTTCATACATTAATGTCAATCGCATACAATTTTGTCCTTAAAATGTTGAAAGTGTCGAAGACCAGTGGTTTAGTAAATATGGCATCCAGTTGATTCTCAGTCATCACATGGTGTAACTCAATTTCTCCCTTTATCACATTATCTCTAATAAAGTGATACCTTATGTCAATGTGCTTAGTCCTTGAATGTTAGATAAGATTCTTAGAAATATAGATGGCACTAGTGTTGGCACAAAGAACTGAGATGGTGCCTACAAGTAATCTTAAATCCAGTACTTATTGTTTTAACCAAAGGACTTGGGTCACACAACTTCCTAAAATAATGTACTTGGCTTCAGCAGTGGAAAGTGCAACAGAGTTTTGCTTTCTACTAGACCAAGAGACTAAAGACTGTCCTATGAATTGACAAGTTCCATAAGTGTTTTTTTAATCCACCATACATCCTGTAAAATTAGAATCAGAATATCCAATAATCTCAAAAGAAGTGTTATGCCTAAAAT
>NW_021465112.1:0-261 GCF_001605985.2 Dendrobium catenatum
AATTTTGGACAAAGATGGGAGGATTTTGGAGGATGAGGACTCCATTATCAATTCGGGTGTGGAACATTTTAGGAGTATTTTTAATAGTAATTTTACTTCTTTTGCTATTGAAAACCCTTACATTGTTCCTAATTTTATTTCTGATAACGAGAATTTTATGCTCACTAAACCTCCGTTGGAGGAGGAGATTTGGAATATCATGCAAACGATGAATATGGACTCTATGGCGGGTCCTGATGGCTTTACTACTAAATTTTTTGT
>NW_021465113.1:0-524 GCF_001605985.2 Dendrobium catenatum
TGACAACAAACCCGGATTCTAATCCTAAAAATGACGAAAGTGATTTTTTTGAAATGGGATATACTGTTCCTTGAATCTTCATTTCTTCATCTTCTTTCTTTAATCTTTTCGTTCTGTCTTTTCTTTTTTTACGAACTTCTTGGATCCGTCGGGTCTGGATATCCAAATGAAAAGAAACTTATCCCTAAAAAGGGGTATTTTCTTTTCTATTTGGATATTAAAATTATCCTAATTTGTCTTTCCAAATAAAAGAAAATAATCCTTTAAGGTATATTCTCTTTTCTTTGGATTTCAAATTGGATGTGATATCCCACTTTCAAAATCACTTTCACATATCATGACTTTTAATACATTACATTTACATTCACATTTACATCACAGAAAGAAAAAGAAAATCTAGACCACCTGCAGGGTTATCCTAAGCAAAAATCATCCCAAGCAGTTATATAAAAGCATTTAAATTAAATCACTCAGCCACACTTGGCAACACTCTTTCTTATTTGAGGGCTAAGCAGCTAAAGTAC
>NW_021465114.1:0-1741 GCF_001605985.2 Dendrobium catenatum
GAATTTCAAATATCAAACCCAACTTGTTGAACTTAATCACAGACCTTGGGTTAACTTGGTTGACCAACTCAACCAGGTTTGACCCATTAAACCATACACCCATCCTTTTTCAAATTTTTGAACCCAGTCCATTCCAAGTCCTTTGGATGCATGGGATGACCCCTTGGGTACCCAAGAGACCCCTCTTGGAGACCCAAGCCTTGGGCTCACTTGGGTTAGCCATATGGCTTGACCCAAGTGACCAAAGAGAGGCCTCCCTTCAGTCATCTTTTGATCTTAATTAAATTGAATCCAAATCAAGGTACCATTGGATTCCCATTGACCAAATACACCTTCCTTGACCAGCCCATGTCTTGGGCTAGCTTGGGTCAATAGTTAGGCTAACCCAAAGCACCCAAAATCACTTGGGATTGAGCCAACTCTCAAGCTAAGCCCAATTGAACTTGACCAACACCTCTCATAGGTGGCCCTAGGTCCAACACACCTCCTCCAGCCAGCCCATGCCTTGGGCTAGCTTGGGTCAAGAGTTAGGCTAACCCAAAGTAGCCAAAAACACTTGGACCCGAGCCATTTTCCAGCTCAGATCAAATTGGACCCAATTGCCACTTGCATTGGGTGCACCAGACCCAGTCCCACTTCCCACCTCAAGCCCAGGGTCTGGCCTGACCTGGGTTGAGCCCAAATTGACCCGAACCGAGTAGGTTTGGATCAACCCGAGCCATCTTTTAATCCAGTTCAATTTGGACCCAATTGCCATCTGCATTGAGTGCACCAGACCCAGACCTACCTCCCATACCAAACCCAGGGTCTGACCTGACCTGGATCGAGCTCAATTTGACTCAAACCGAGCAGGTTTGGGTCCAATCCAGCCACCAATTCAATCCAGGTCTCCCCAGGCTAAATTGACTCCACCCTTGGCTCCAGCATGTCCCCATCGACCTTCCCCAGTCAACCCGACCCAGACCATGGCTAGCGGCGGTTGTAACCAATGGAATTTGAGTTCCGGTGGTCCCCCCCAGACAATTCCTGGCTCAAGGCTGCTGCCCATCGGTTTGATCTCCACAATCTCCCCTGGACGTTGCCATCATCCACCTGGTAGCGATCCGAGCCCTCTCCAGTTCAATCCTGGCCATCCAAGCTCCCGAAAGGTAGCCGAATAGCTTCGAGCTCGCCAGACCTCCAGAGGCATTGGAATTTGCTCTGATTCGATTTACAGTGCTCCTTCGAACTCCCAGAAGCTTCCTTCGAGCACAGAGACCGATCCCTTCTTACGTTCGAGCAAGCGCCCGTAAAAGCCTTTGGCATCCCGCTCGAAGTCGCACCTCCGGCCGTCCTCCGTTCCCTACGCCTGATGGAGAACTGTTCGCCACCGCCCCCTGAAGCTTCCTGATAGAGAAGCTCATTCGTTGAGGCCTTCTCTGTAGTAATCTCTCCATCCTGAGCTCCTTAGCTAGGTAGTCTGGTCAAGTGTGAACGAAACCTTCACCCCAATAGATCTCCACCGTTGGATCGGAAGTTTCCACCGTCTTGATCCTCCCTATGAAATTTCATCAGAGTTCACCTGCGGGATCGCCCGGATCAAGCCGGAGAAGCCCTGTGGTCTCAGATACGAGCGGGAGGTTGAAGACGAAATCCCAGCCGTTGATCTTGATCAACGGCTCGGATTGAATCCTGCGGTATCGGAGCGCTGTTAATCACAGCCGTTCGATCCACCATCCAACGGTTGTGGTTAACCCAGCTG
>NW_021465115.1:0-269 GCF_001605985.2 Dendrobium catenatum
CGATCCTGACCGTTAGATCTCCGCTTGGCTAAATCTGACAGTCCAGAAGTCTGCCGCGCTGGAATAGTGGTGGGTACCACTCGCCGACGCGTGTCTGGTTAGTGTCGCCGGCTGACCAGATAATTAAAATCCCCAAAATAAATTCAGAAAATGCTCAGAACTTCAAAATTTGACAGGAATTTCATTTCTTGTCCATTTTTGGAGTTCGTGGGCTCATTTTGTTCATATTTTTAAGTACTATATTTTAAAATAATAAAAAATTATTTTGA
>NW_021465116.1:0-367 GCF_001605985.2 Dendrobium catenatum
AAAAATAAATAGAAATCATGTCTTTAAATACTCATATAAATGCTTGACTTATGACAAAATTCACCCAACAATCTATACCAAACACTACAACGAAGAACAAGAAGGGTGATACATAAAACTTTCATGCCAAGTAGTAGGAAAACAACTCTAAATTTCTCTTAGGCATTATCATAAGTACTATGTAAGCAAAGTTTGCAAGATTCCATAGAGCATGCTAGTAAGAGAAACATGTTTCAAATGTCTACTCGATTGAATTCACCCAACCAAACTACACAAGAGAACGATTACTCTTTCCATCATTAGAGTGTAACGCCTAAACAACAAAACTCACCAATCATAAGAAATGCTCACTAATATCAATATCTTG
>NW_021465117.1:0-328 GCF_001605985.2 Dendrobium catenatum
AGTAAAAATTCTCAAAGAAGTGAAAGAGGGGATGAAAGAATTTTTCAAAAGCTACAACAACTTTTCAAAAATCAAAATTATAAACAATTTTAAAATTATCTCACTGAAGAATATATACCTACATGTAGCCTAACATGATTTTTCTAACATAGCTATATAATTTAAGATACACAGCTCACTTTGGTCTGTTGGTTGAGAGCTTATGCTTCCAACTAAGAGGTCTTGAGTTCGAGTCTTTGTGTATGCGTTGTGTGTGTGAGTTTGCCTTAAATGACCTAAAAATATATATAAAATTTAAGATAAGATCTGCACTTGAATCTAAACTTTA
>NW_021465118.1:0-336 GCF_001605985.2 Dendrobium catenatum
ACACCATAAAAAACAATGCGGAAATTAAAGTGCGGAAACAAGAAAATAATAACACAGAAAATTATAGTGGTTCGGTCAACTTGACCCACGTCCACTCCTTGGAGGCACCCTCCAAGTATTGCACTACAGAACGTGTCTCTCCTTTAGCACCCACAGCTAGGCGGAGAAGCCCTCACATAGAAGTCCTTTTTTGCCACCCCGGCAAGGCAGAGAACCTATCTCCTTTTACTTCTTCCTGAAGCTGGTAGAGAACCACAATCCAGTGCTGAACACCTTAACTCTACCGACCCCATAGACAAGAAACTCTAGACGAAGAAGAAGCAGAGCGATCCTTGA
>NW_021465119.1:0-207 GCF_001605985.2 Dendrobium catenatum
AATTTGAAATTTGAAACTTGCGGAAGGGGGGATTGGATGTGTGGGGAAGATCGCCGACAAGGTGGCCGGCCGGGGCCGTGGGAGTGGCCGGCGGCGGGCTTCCCAGGGGGCGGCGGCAACAAGGGTTGGAAGGGATTTTCTTATGGTGGAGGAGGAAGAAGATGAAAGAAAACACGAACAAGAAGATACAATAACTTAACCACGAGC
>NW_021465120.1:0-913 GCF_001605985.2 Dendrobium catenatum
AGAGGTGCACTCAAGTGATCCTAGCCGTCCAAGTAGCTTAGGGTTGTTTGAATAGGGAAAAACGATGGAAAGAGCCCTCATTGAACACCTAGCTCTCTCTCACCACTTCAAGCCTCTACAACCGATATCTCTGCTCATTCAACTCCAAAACCATCCTATCTTCACTTCCAAAACCAAATCCAGCCGGTCAAAGCTCGCCGGCGGCCAGATTCTGGCGAGCTTAAGCAGAACTCCGTCCAAGCCAATTTTCCGTTGATTTAGGAGCTTTCGAGCCAAGGTTTCTTCTACAAAAAGGAGCGTGGACAGCCTACAAATGGGTGTCTTCTACAAAAAGGAGCGTGGACAATCTACAAATGCAACAAATCCAAAAACGGTTCAAACCGTCCATTGAATCGCTGTAAATCTCTAAACCTAGCTTAGGACACTTAGGTTAAATAGATTTTGTTTCAATGCATATTGAGCTATAATTTTGATTCCCCATATTTTCTGTACATTCATGCTATCTATATTTAAAATTTTAATTAATTTCATTGATTGAATCGAACAAATGGGCTTAAAAAAAGGTTCTAGGGCGTTTTCACGTTTCTGTTCAGGTATATGAAATTAGGGCCGTTGATCATACGATCAATGGCTGATAATTCGTCATACTACCCTCCCGTTCGACCGCGCGATCTGTTCGTTCATCCGGATCTCGGTTTAACGAAATCACGATCGTCCATCCTGAACAGCGGGAGATCGAACGGCGGCCGCGCTGTGCTGAGCTGGTTAAGTGGCTTGCGCGTGGACCCTAGCCGCCACCGCAGTTTGGATCGCCCAGCCAACGGATGCCACGTGTTAGCCGCGCCGCCAGAGTGTATTAATTAGTATTTTTAATTATTTTAATTACTAGAAAACTTCAAAAAACAATATAAAA
>NW_021465121.1:0-224 GCF_001605985.2 Dendrobium catenatum
TCAATAGGGGGGCCAAAGACATGCATAGGGAAAGAGGGCGATGGAGAGGGAAATTAATGCTCCTTAATGCATTAATCCAATTTATGAAAAGGATGATGAATTCCAATCTAATTTAATATTAAATTAGATTCAAATTGAAAATCTTTCCTAATTTAATTTGACTAATTTAGGAAAGTAATTGAAAATAGAATTTGAATTTCAAATTGGATGAAATCTTTCCAAAA
>NW_021465122.1:0-356 GCF_001605985.2 Dendrobium catenatum
AGGCCCCGTTTTCTTCGATGGGCCGATGATATTGTATGTACTATAGATGTGATCACTAACTTATTTGCTAATATTAGGAAAAGTCAGATTTGTAATGTCCTGCAGACAGTTTCCCAGGAAGAAATGGATATGGTTAATGTCGAGAAATATCCACCAGACTGCCCTACATCCCCTGATTCCCTTCATGACATATCCACCAATCAAAACAACCCCCCCAATCTCCCCATCATACCCCACCTCCTCAGCAAGACCACCACCAATCTCCTCAGCAACCACATTTAAGTTTTTCTGCTGAAGCACTTCAGTCTATATAAGAAACTATCATGAAATCCTGCCAAGAAACATGCACAAAACTT
>NW_021465123.1:0-205 GCF_001605985.2 Dendrobium catenatum
GAAATAATTAAGAAGGATGGTTAATGGAGTTAATTCTTGCTGGATTGAAGGTAAGAGTAGATTTAGGCAAGGTTTTCCACTCTCTCCATATCTTTTTATATTATTTGCTCATCTTTTATCTGATGCCTTTGATCAGAAAGGTGAGGGAGTAGGTATTAAAGTGGCTCCATCTACTCCTTTGGTCTCTCATTTGATGTTTGCATAT
>NW_021465124.1:0-238 GCF_001605985.2 Dendrobium catenatum
ACAATTTGATATATTATAGGTATTTTTAGGATTAAAATTGAATTTATTATGATTTTAGGAATGTATTAGATTAAAAAAGGGATTTAAAATATATTTAAAACTTATTTTAAGAAAATGGCGGCGGCGGTGGGCCAAGCAGAGCCCTCGGGTTGGTTCCTGTAATTGCGGAAGCAGCTTGGCAATCATTGCCAATGATTACGCCTCCGCGCAATCATTGGCAATGGTTGCACGGAAAATG
>NW_021465125.1:0-252 GCF_001605985.2 Dendrobium catenatum
GAGAATAAGGGGAAATTGAACATAACAAAAATATATATTTTTATTTTAAAATTTTTGAACACACAGTCACTTGAGCACAAAGAACAAAGCAATTGAACACCAAGCAAAATAAACTTGAACAAAAAGCACAAAGCACTTGAATACCAAGAAAAATAAACACAAAAAAAACTCAGAGATGACAATCACAAAGAGGCATAGAGATGAAAGTTACAAACAAATAAAACAAATGCAATGATAGTTACAAATAACATT
>NW_021465126.1:0-402 GCF_001605985.2 Dendrobium catenatum
ATAATATTTATATAGTCCAGGCCGATGTAACTCAATTATGCCTAAATTGATCTAGTATCTTTGGAAAGCATTAATGGTTGATTGATATGATCAAATCATCTGGGACGATCTTATGATCGGCCAGGATGATGGCCTGGACGATTGACTTCGGCCAGCACCAAACTAGGATGATGATCAGGACGATTAAAATCAGTTCTAAACTAATCGTCCGGGACGATCGTGAGATCGGCCAGGACGATATAACCAATTTTCTTCTGATCTTCCCAAATCGTCCCAGGCTGTTTAGCTGAATTTGAACTAATCGGCCAGGACGATATGCCTATCATCCTGGAGGTTAATGTTGGCAACTTGCATTAATGAGCTCGTTTTGAGAGTTTCTATTTAAGCTTGGCATGACACTTT
>NW_021465127.1:0-208 GCF_001605985.2 Dendrobium catenatum
TCAAAACCTCCATGTTGGATTTACATATTGTACTTTTCCAATTAGTCCATAAGGATAAGACACCCATATTTCATACCATATAAGCCTGTTACATGAAATGCACCAAAGCCAAAGCAAGTGACTCCTGAGAGAAATAGATGAATTACAAAGATCTTGGGCAAGTCCAAAGAAGGTTTTCCCGTTAGTTCATCACATAATATTTCTATTT
>NW_021465128.1:0-377 GCF_001605985.2 Dendrobium catenatum
GATATCCTGCCACACTCTGCGTTAGTAATGGCTTTAAATCTCTTAAAGTTTTTTTAAGGTTAGTGTTATATATTATATCCAATTATAATATTAATTTTAACGCAAATTATATGGTTAAGACCAACATCGTTAGTAAAATGAAATCTAAATTTATATGATAAATTTCAGCCATAATTGAGTTTCGAAAAAATTTATATTTTATTTATTACAAATATAAAACGCATAATTAGTTCAGGCATTGACCAAGAAAATTTGCAAAACATTATCTAAAGATAAAATTAAATTAAAATATCAAATGCAAATAATAATACAAAGTTAAGTAAAAAAAAAAATCAAGTTATTAGCTAATAAAATATATTGTATTTAAACTTTCAAAA
>NW_021465129.1:0-234 GCF_001605985.2 Dendrobium catenatum
TAAAGAGTGTGTTACGTTGCTTCGAAAGGTAAAGAATAATTTTTGAAGAAATTGTAGAATATTTTAGGAAATGAAATGTTCATGTGAAAAGTTAAGTGTTTAGGTGTAGAAGAAATGACTTGTGTGTTTTAGAAGGGGTAATATAGTGACTTGTGTATGTAGAAGGAAAAGTAAATTGCGTGTTTTGGGAGGTGAAATATTTTGGAAAGAATGTACTATAAAATTTATGGATTT
>NW_021465130.1:0-286 GCF_001605985.2 Dendrobium catenatum
AGTGTGAGCTATATGTCCCAAAAATTCATAATTATTACAATTAACATTAGGAAAAATATTCTTAAGTTTTCTTCCATTTGATTGTCTTCTAAGGGATTTCATGAATTTAGGATAATATTTAGGATTTGTAAAATCTTCAAGTATAGTGGTTTTCCTATTATCCTCGAGAGCTCTTATTGTCAGTTTATAGAATGAATTCATATCTTCCAAGATTTGATTTGTATAATTGATTCTATATGATTTGCTCTTTGATTCATCCTTAAAATTCTTAAATTCTTTTTCAAGA
>NW_021465131.1:0-392 GCF_001605985.2 Dendrobium catenatum
TCTGCCATTCTTTTCAGCAAAAGGACTTCTTCAACAACAAGATCTCGGTTAGCCAAGATGATTGGCTGCTGCAGAGTTGCTGAGTTGGAGTACTTGGGTGTCAAATTGGCGTTGAGGAGGCTTACCAGGAAGGATTTCACACCACTGATTCAGAAGGCCAGAGCTAGTACACTATCCTGGGGTATCCGTCATTTGTCTTTGGCTGGACGGGTTACATTGATAAATTCAGTTTTATTGCCTTTATCAGTGTATATGGTAACACATGCTGGGGTGCAGAGAACTGTTCTGAATGATATCGAGAAGATCTGTCGCAGCTTTCTTTGGGATAGAGATGCTACACATAAAAGCATGCATTATGCTTCATGGGAAAGCATGGCACGTCCAAGATGCAA
>NW_021465132.1:0-791 GCF_001605985.2 Dendrobium catenatum
TCGTGTTCAATCAAGGTAATTTTTGATGATATATCAGTTGCCCCCCTATTTTTGGACGTCGATGCTCTAGAAGTCCGAAAATATATATTTGTACCCTTATGAGCTTCTTCTAAATTATAATTATTATTATGTTAAGCGGATGATAAATTAGGACTTTTGCCTTATTTTTGCTTAATTGATGATTATTATACTTCTAATGAGTAAATTAGATGTATATATACCAAAATATATGTAATAAAATATTACAAATAATATCTCATTAGATCAAATAATACTATGAATTATATTTAGTGTTTATGTTGATTCATACTTACTTTATAAATTTGGATAAGTTTATAATAAGATTATATATATTTTTTCTGCTACTATTGATAAAATGGAGATTACAACTTCTGCTATTATATTGATTATAACTTTAAGAAGTTATTAATTAATATTAAACTGTTTCAGACCAATTCAATATTAGATGGAGTTATAACGTGCATAGTATTAAAAGGATAATGCGTGCACTAGTTTTAATGTAAGCCCTGAAGTCTCCAAGACTTTTCTTTTTTTTTTTTTTTTTTTTTTTTTTTTTTTTGGCCGTTTGGCCTTCTGGCCGATTGGCCTTCAAGCCATATTCAAGGTTTCGGCATAGTGCTGTTTCAATATATTAATTGTAATTATTATTATTTCATTTTACATTTAATTTCAACCTTTCAAATTCTAATAAAATTTTTAAGAATTTTATGGAATGACTTTTCATCTACCCCATCTTTCTTCCTATAAATACCTCTTTAGGAGGTGGAGGA
>NW_021465133.1:0-320 GCF_001605985.2 Dendrobium catenatum
CGGATCTGCAACATCTATGAAAGCAGACAGAAGGCGTTTACAATCTACAATGCAACGCCACCGGATCCGTAACACCCATACTAGCGGACAAAAGGCGTGTATAAGCTCTCAAATGAAATGTTGTGTACTCAAATGACGATCACTTGCACAACTATAAGTATTTCAAAGTACCACTGCACGTGCACTATAGTTTGTATACACATAGGTACACAATGGGGTACGTCTAAATCAATATAAAAATCACCCGCATGGGCTCCGACGAGCATGTTATTGGTACACACGTAACGCCTAGGGATGCTGCGCGGGTCGATAAGTGAATT
>NW_021465134.1:0-280 GCF_001605985.2 Dendrobium catenatum
CGGTGGCGTTGCATTATAGATTGTGGACGCCTTCTGTTTGCTTGTATGAGCGTTGCAGATCCGGTGGCGTGACGTTTTGATGTTGACTCCCCCTTTCTCAATCACTGGGGAGAGATTTTCTTGATTTTGGAGTCAAAGACTGCTGATTTGGAAAGAACTCCTTTTAGGCTCTTCGGCGTAGTAAACTTGTTATTTTCGGTGTTTGTGGACGCCCGAACTGTTCTCTTCTTAATTATAGAACCGAAAAGAGACTTTGGAACACCAGGAAGTTTGATTCTAA
>NW_021465135.1:0-241 GCF_001605985.2 Dendrobium catenatum
AGTTCATAGGGCTTAACATCCCGAACGAACTTTCAGTTATAAATCCACTCATTCGGGAATCGATCACCCGTCTGGGTATTCGCTTTGTCTGGAAATCAATCTTCCAGTCAAAGTTTAAATTCAGCCTTTCCGATAATCGATATATCGGTCAGGTTCTAAATCTGCTCATTCGAGAATCGATCTCTCGTCTGGGTATCCTCTTTGTCTGGAAATTGATCTTCCAGTCAAAGTTTAAATTTTA
>NW_021465136.1:0-207 GCF_001605985.2 Dendrobium catenatum
AGAGGCCACCCGTCGTACCCAACAGTCACCACCGGTGACTCTTGGTTCTCCTCCCTTCCTCCATTCTCAATCCCACTGTCACAAACCCCACCCGAGGCCCTTTCTCGCCCTCTCCATCCCACGGCCAAGGCTTTACCCGAGCCCCCTTGGCCGCAGGCCTTAGGCTTCTAGCCGCCGGCCACCTCCCCCTTTCTCCCTCTTTTGGAT
>NW_021465137.1:0-1388 GCF_001605985.2 Dendrobium catenatum
GGGACGATCCAGATTGGCCCGGACGATCCTGGAGCAGATTTGATGTTACACGACGCATCTTGAACCACCCGATTTCCCTCCTCCGAACCGAAGCCAAGCTCCCGTCGCTCCTTGTGTACGAATCAGAGCCAGACTCGACGCCTTCTAGCTCTCGATCCCGCACGCCTGGACTGAGCCCGCCGCCTTCTCCAGGACCCATTTTTTCTTTGTGAGTATTTTTATTCTTCTTCTCCTTCTACTTTCATTTTCTTCTCTTCCTTTACTCCATTCTTCTTCTAGATTTATGCTTTTTTCATTTGTTATTTGCTTCCCTTTCCTTCTTGCTTCCCCTCATCTGGTTAGTGTATCCTCACTAATACATGGTTAGAATGGTTTGGTTTCTATTAGAATTAGTTTAATAAAACATTTGCTATCTCTTGTTATCTTGTTTTGTTCATTTAATTCTCAAATGAGATTTTGATGCTTTGAAAGTTGAATGTTGTTGTTGTCAACCGAGATGAATTTATATGGTTTGGACAAAAGATGTGTTAGTCTATTTATTTGAAAAGTAAATAGTTGCTATACAAAGCTTGGACTTGGTCCATGTTATGTGATTTGATATCTTAGGTGTAAATGATAGCAAGTCTTGAGGATCCTTTTTGTTTCTTTATAAAAGTTTGCACTCCAAATGTTTGGTAAAATGTCCTTAAGAAATCTTGTGATGTTGAGGTGAATACTACCACGTTAATGCTTTGAGTATTGTATCCTAAAGGACGATAGCACATGATTCCTTTGCAAAAATCTAAAATTTAATATCTTCTTGGTTGCCTTTTTTTATGTACACATAGAGGTTTGCATATTGAGTTGATTATGTGATTCATGGAAGGTTATGTGGGCTACTTTTATGATTGCAATCAAGTAAGAGTAAATGTCATTACACCTTTAGCTTTCTTGATTCATAATGATTTTTTTTTTTGTTATGTTGGTTTTATGATATCTTGTGTTGTCAATATAGCTGTCATGTGTTGGTTTATACGTCTCTCAAATATGTTGGTCTATGTTGTTTGAGAGAAGGTAATAGATTCATAAATGATACTTGAAGCATGTTGATTTGATATCTTAGGTGTAAATGATAGCAAGTCTTGAAAGTCATATTGTTCCTTTACTAAGGCATGCATTCTAAGTGTTTGTTTTATTGCCTATTGAGAAGCTAAGCATAGTTTCATTTCTCTTTCATGTTGGCATGAGTTAAAAGAGGTATTCTTAAGCTAAAAAAAGAGAAGCAAACATGTCTGATAGTACTCCACCTATATTTCTAAAAGCATTTACGAATTCAGTACAGTTAAATAGTTTTTTTTTATATAAAATGGTGACAATGCATAAAGTGATTTTATAACTCGATTCGTGAG
>NW_021465138.1:0-309 GCF_001605985.2 Dendrobium catenatum
TTCCTGCCAAAGACCCGACGTCTTGTTCAAGGCCCGATGTTCAGTCCCTACGTCCTGCCAAAGACCCGACGTCTTGTTCAAGGCCCGACGTTCAGTCCCTACGTCGTGCAAAAGACCTGACGTGTTGTTCAAGGCCCGACACTCAGTCCCTATTTCCTGCCAAAGACCCGACGTCTTGTTCAAGACCCGACACTTAGTCCCTACATTTTGCTGAAGACCCGACGTCCTGCTTAAGGTCCGACGTTCAGTCCCGACGTCCTCCTGAAGACTCGACGTCCTGCTGAAGACCCGACGTCCTGCTTAAGGCCC
>NW_021465139.1:0-428 GCF_001605985.2 Dendrobium catenatum
GCCTCGAATCCTAAATCTAGGTTGGGTTTAGTGTTCTACGAAACACTAAGACCCATGTCCTAGCTAATGCAGTACAAAACCTGGACTTACCCTGGCCTGGATTGGAGAGCCAACTAACCACTTAATCGCTTTAAAACCATGCTGTCAAGTAAGTTATGAGAGATGGGTGGGTGTTACAGTTCTTTGGAAATAGAACCGACATCTAGAGGTTTTTCTAAATGGTTATGGATTAATATGGGTCAGATGCTCCTAGCTAATGCAATTAAATTTTATTTAGTTAATTACTAATGCAATGCATGCTAGTTGAAATGTCACCTCATGAATGCTATAGAATTTTAAAAAAAGGCTTATAAAAAATAATTTTTTTAAAAGATTAGGTCTCCCTAGGTCCGGCATTTCATCCTCATAGGCCAGATTATCCGGACTCT
>NW_021465140.1:0-228 GCF_001605985.2 Dendrobium catenatum
AAGTTTAATTAAATATTTCTAGAGTTTTAGAGTGATTTTTAAGTTTTAGACATTTTCTGAATTATTTTAATCATTTAATTAATGGTTAAAAGTTGACTTTTTTATTAAGGTTAAATTTCGGAAAGTTTATATTTTATTAAAATATTAGACCTTAAGATGAGTTGTTAGACACTAAGTTTGTTGTATTTGAATTTTTTAACAATTAGTTATGAAGGTTTGAAGTATTGA
>NW_021465141.1:0-781 GCF_001605985.2 Dendrobium catenatum
ACCGGTTCGTTGTCCGGTCCGGTTCTGAAAACCTTGTATATTATAAAAGTTTTGCACCCTCTTCTAAATTTTAGATAAACTCTTTTATCCTCTTTCACTAAAATTTTAATTCGGCCATTGATAATAAGGCAATCAAAGATAACTAAAAGTAATTATAACACATAAGTATGATATAAAAATATATATATATAAGTCCAATATAAATTACTTAAAATCTTTAATCATTGTCGGCGTAATTTATTCTTTATAGTAGAAAAATAAATAAATACAAATAAAATAAATGGCAAAATGAAGAACAGGAGAACATGAGAGTGGGGCTGCTTCTGAGATCTGACTGGGTACTGAAGTCGGGGGCGGGGGCGGACCCGTCAACGTCGCGTATCTATCTTCGAATCTCATATGGACAGGAGTCGCCACGTCAGCAGATGCCGCCGCGGAAACTCAGCTTTGACTAATTTGACCACTGATGGCTGCGTAGACTACATGAGTGATTTGATTGCTAGTTGGAAGTTTTGTTTTTATTTCCTACTAGTTTTTGTGTTTGGGCCTATGGTATAGTTTTTGTTGTCTGCTCCTTCGAGCTGCTTTGTAGGAACAATTATTATGTTTTCTGACCTGACCTAGAGGTACGTTTGACCGTCAATAACATGTCGCCACGTGCTCTTACTCTTTACTGCGCGGCCCGACGACTTGACCCGGAGCGGAACCCAGGAATGCTATGTTCGCGATTTTCTCAGTATTGCCCGGTATTGCTTTGCAAAAACGAGAAATACCGCTCTGT
>NW_021465142.1:0-227 GCF_001605985.2 Dendrobium catenatum
ACTGGAGAGGGAAGCCGGCGACAGAGGACACGTGGATGGATCGAGAGGAGCTGCAGAGGTTGGATCCAGATCTCATAGAGATGTACGAGAGCTCCAGAGATTTCTACTCGACGGGGTCGAGTTTTCTCCCACCTGGGGAGAATGATGTGGACATCGACCAGAGGTTCAGACATGTGTATCGCCGTAGACAACGCAGATCGACGGCCACGATTCAGAGTTTATATTTT
>NW_021465143.1:0-347 GCF_001605985.2 Dendrobium catenatum
TCAAGAACTTCTCTAGAGTTTTCTCCCTTGGAATCCTTCTCTAACCACGTTTCCCCCTCTATAATTCTTACTGAAAAAAGACTTGATTGACATCTAAAAAAGGCTCCAAAAACCTCTGAATTCAAAAGTAGTCATTATTGTTCGTACAGTACGATTCCACATCGTACAGTACGATCTTCATAAACAGACGTCGTCCTAGTACGAAGATGTACAAACAGTTCAAAAACAATTTGTACTGTATGATATAATATCGTACGGTACGATCCAACAAGATACTATTCATACAGAACGATGGTCTGGACGATCGGATGTCGTCTCTGTTCATCGTATGGTACGATTACTATCAT
>NW_021465144.1:0-212 GCF_001605985.2 Dendrobium catenatum
ACGAACAAAAGTTCGTACAGACGATCAAAATTAATTCGTTTTAAATGTCTTTTGAAAACCGTCCCCTACACTGAAACGACATATGTTCGTCTGGACGAACTAAAATTTCGTACAGACGAAATCCATATTAAAAACTTTCTTATCCACTCAACCGCTGCATTCAATCGTCCCGACATTTGAGAAAATGAAAAAGTTCGTCCTGGACGATATTG
>NW_021465145.1:0-331 GCF_001605985.2 Dendrobium catenatum
ATTTGACCAATAAATGGGCTTTCTTGCTAGTTATGATGAGAGTGTGCTTAATTGAGCTAAGCGAATAGCTAATTTATTTACCCTAAACTAATTAGCGCTGGGCTTTTAAAGTGAAGCCCTTGCACGATATTTAAAGAATATATGTTTTTTTTTTTAAATATGAAAAAAATAACAATTTTGTCCATTTGAATCATTAACTGATATCTGACCCATTTTTTTTGCTTTAAAACACAAGCCCACCGAGATCTCTATTTTTTTTTTTAAATTTACTATTTAAATAAATATTATAAAAATAATTTAAAATTCAAGAAATAAAATACGAAGACAAGTA
>NW_021465146.1:0-289 GCF_001605985.2 Dendrobium catenatum
TGAAATCGGAATTCAGATGGTCTCCGATTTAATTTTTAAAGTTTCCAACTTGATTTTGCCTCAAGATTCGTGCTCGATCAAGGTAATTTTTTGATGATGTATCAAATATATTATGAATGTATATGTCTAACTATTATTAATTTTCTCCAAAAAATTATTATTAATGTAATTTGATTCAAATTTATCAATATATAATTATGCTAGTTATCATTATTTCTTAATATAACTTATTAGTCATTTATTATTTTTAGCTTGCCTTTGCATATATATACATATATATGCACAAGGC
>NW_021465147.1:0-932 GCF_001605985.2 Dendrobium catenatum
TTATCTTTGAGGGATTGGAACTTTCTATCACCAGTTCACATTATCTGTCTCTGGCGTTCTCCTCCACCTTGATAAGTTCGTGGCTTATCATTGCCCCCGAATATCAGCTTTGGTTGGGGGTTGGGGTTGTAGGTCTGTTTGGACTTTTCTTGATATTGCATCGGCTGCTTGCCCTTGTCTATATTGTAAATCACATGCTTTTCTCTATCAGCTCTGGAGAAGAACGTAGAGTCGGCCTCACCCCTTCTAGCACCTGGGGCTTTAGCCTTCTTGGGTTTATCAGAGTGATTTTCTGATCTAGACAAATTCAGTTTCTTAAATTTGGCCATTCTGTCGAGCAAGTCTTGAAATGTGTTGATTGTATCCATGCACAGGAAGGGTTTCATCTTATCATCAATATTGCCCATTAACAACTGTACTGCATGTTCTTCTTCTAACTGCTGCTCACATTTCATACTTAGATTTTGCCAGCGAGTGATGTATTTTGTCACTGATTCTTCTCTTTTTCTTTTCTCCAGAGCGAGATCAGCGATCGTTATCTTCTCTGTTGCACTGGCGAATCTCTTTACGAACATATTTTCTAATTATGTGAAGGTCTTCACAAAATCATTTGGCAGTTCAGCGTACCATTCGAAAGCAGTTGCTGTCAAACTGCTGACGAATTGTCGGAAGAGTATGGCGTCATTGCCTCCTGTGTTCCCACAGGTGGCTTTAAACTGTGCCAGGTGCTGTCTGGGGTTGTTATTATCGTTGAAAGTATTGAACTTTAGTTAGAATATCCTTTTAGGTACGGTACTTGGTCGTACTCAGTAGGGTACGGACGACCTTTTCCCACCAACTTTTCTGCTTGATCGACGGCTATAATAACCCTAATCTTTTCTGTGATGATTCCTTCCAATTGTGCAGCAGTCACTAGTTCGGAAGTACTTGCA
>NW_021465148.1:0-223 GCF_001605985.2 Dendrobium catenatum
TAAAACCCTAAAATTCGAACAATAACTTTCATGTAAAGCTTAAAATTATAATCCCATAATAAACTTATATAAAAAGAATTTCACTTACGAATGAGAATTTCTCAAACTCTTAAAATCCCTTCTTTTTCAATTTCCTTTTTCTTCGCTACAATCTCTTCCCTATCCTTCAAGAAACATATTATTCAGTTTGAATGAAGTAAAGGAAGAAAATTTATACGAGAAA
>NW_021465149.1:0-251 GCF_001605985.2 Dendrobium catenatum
CGTAATGAAAATGCATCACATCATCTCCTACTCGGTATTGAGCAGTATCGAGCTTGGCACTGAGCAGTACGAGCTTGGTACTGAGCAGTACGATGGTACTGAGCAGTACTGAACTCAGTAATGCACAGTACCGAGCTCGGTATTGTCGGCCCTTGATTGGTGTCCGAACGGTAAGCTATGTCCGGTGTCCGAACCCAGTAATTTTTCAAAAGTAGGCTATCTTTGATATTGTTTTCTACCTCTGGTTCTTA
>NW_021465150.1:0-697 GCF_001605985.2 Dendrobium catenatum
TTGGGACATGCCTTATTCAGATCCCTATAATCGACACTAATCCGAATTTGACCATTCTTCTTTCGGACTGCCACGACGCTGGCTACCCAAGAGGGGTATTGTTCCTCCTGAATATACTCGGCTTCGGCCAATTTCTTAACTTCAGAAATGACTTTTTGTTCAATTTCTATGTGCATGCGTCGAGGAGCTTGTTTGATAGGAATGGCATCAGGCAGAACTCCAAGTTTATGAACTGCTATCTCAGCAGGTAAACTTGGCATTTCGTCGTATGTCCAGGCAAAGCAATCCCTAAACTCAGACAAAAGTTGGATCAAATCTTGGGTTTCACTCTCGCTCAGTAGAGCACTTATAAAGATTGGAAGGGGATCGTCATCGGTTCCCAGATTAATTTCTTTTAATTCATCGACTGTCAATTTGATTTCTTCTTCTAATTCAGGGGGTGCATCCCGAACTTGAACGTCATCGAGATCATCTAAAGTCTCCAAACAGAGCCCATCAAGAGGACAGAAAATATCTGCAGGGACATTTGGGGATTCAAGATGGTAAGTTATCATTAGGAAATACTTATCGTCATCGAATGAACTAACAGTTGCAAAGCTGATACCACTTGTAGGATTATCCTTAATTTTTTTTTCCAAATATTTTCATGGTATCTAGCCGGACCCTTAGTCCATCGGTATGGTACAGAACCTTTAGA
>NW_021465151.1:0-1494 GCF_001605985.2 Dendrobium catenatum
TACCATATATATTCAATATGATGATAAAAAAAGAAATCAACACATTTGTGAAAGTTACGCATGCCTTGTCAAAGCTAAGGTTTCGTTCGAGATAGCTTTTTTATTGCTTCTTAAAATAATTGTCTAGCACAAAAATTAATTTTTTTATACGAAAAAGCTGCTTTAAGAATCAATAAGAAAGCCGTCTCAAATTTCGCCTACGAATGATTACTAGATTTTTTACTAACATCATATAGAGTTGATTTCTCGCCCATTGCTTTAGTGTGATATTTTGAATCGTATCTAATTAATTAATTTTAATGGTTAATTTCAATCTGTTGTCGATTCAACCAAAAATAATTTCATTGATTTGGACATTTTCAATTTTGTAATAAACCGGCCTGGAAAAATATTAACATTATAGATGGGCCCAAAGCCCATTACACATATATAAATGTGGTAATGCTAAGGCATTTCAGTATTATTCTACCAACCAAAAAAGAAAGGTGAATGATTGACGATGCTTCTTTGGAGTCCTAGCTTGGTTGAAAATGGGCAAATGCCAGCCAGCAATGTTTGACGTGGCTGGTGCTCCTACTGACACGACTACACGTGAAGCTAGCTATAGCCCTACGTACACCCCATTACCTACTAAAGCTCTGTATAAATAAAAATATATTTTATATTAAATTTTAAACTGGTTTGAATAAATGCTCCCTAATTTTATGTTTAATATAATTATGTAATTAAATTCTCCCTAACATCCCTGTGGTCGTCGGTGAACCACCGTCAAAATTATCGCCGCCCAACAATTATTATTTGTCAGTTGTCACCCAATAATATTGTCAAATTGTCATCATTAGGCCACAATCATTATTGTTAGACGGCCGCTATGAGAACCCCATTGTTGAGCCACATCCATCATCTAAACATCCCAATCGGATCATAATCGCCCGACCACCTGTCAGATCACCGCCTTCCTTGGACCATCACCGTTGGACTGCCACCATTATCAAAATGCTATTGACTAATCAATATTGTCGTACCTCACAAGTCGACCACAACAATTCATTATTAACTTTTAATTTTTTTTTCTATCCATTAATACTCTTATAACCTCACCCTATCCAAATTGAGAGACGAGCAAAACTTCGTAATAAATGTTCACATAAAGATGTCTTGATGGTGAAATGATAGACACACTAGACTCAAAATCTTGTGCTAAAGGCCTTGGAAATTTGAGTAATCTTCAAGGCATAATATTGAGAATGCTCATTTAATGAGCAATTCCATAATATATTACGGATCTAATCAATATTGACGAATATCTTATATGTTGATACAAAGTATTCCGACGATTCTTAATATTATTTGAGTAAGAGATGTTGGAATCGGTAGCGGATCATGAAATCTTGTGATTCTTAATCGGGTCGGGTCCGGGTCGGATTTTCGTGTCGTGTCAAAAATTGACACCACTACAACAACCTCTTATTCTTCAAATGCTAATAAGACAAA
>NW_021465152.1:0-827 GCF_001605985.2 Dendrobium catenatum
ATGCAAGTTGATAACTCTCTTGTTTTAAATCAAAGCTTTGGTGAAGAAAGTCTTAATATCAAAGAAATTGACCTTCTCGAATCAGCTTTTCAAGAAGAGGTCAAATGTGAAGCTTTATCAGAAAGTGATTTCCCTCAAATCAATTTTCAAGGAAATCCTATCTTGATAGAACTTTCATATTCTGACTCGCTTTCGAGAAATGATAATCTAATGCCTATGATGTGCGTAGACACTGCCCTAGTTTGCCCTCCCGAAGATATCGAGCAGGTGCAACTCCGCGGCGGTAAAGTCTTACCCCCTAGGCTTCCCCCTCAGGAGAAAGGCAAGCATATTCCCTTCGAAGATTTAAATCCAAATTCTCCTCAGCAATCAGAATTTCCTTTAATTCCTCTGGGTTTTGAGTCCACCGTTCCTAAGGTTGATTACAACATTTTAGCCCACCTTAGGAAGTTGCTAGCAAAATTAAGTATTTATGACGCCCTTCTTCTCTCCAAAGAAATGAGGGAGTCTTTAATTAAAGCGCTTCTCGAACCCGAGATTTTCTTAACCCAGTTGGCTGCAACTTCAAAAGGTGAGGCATTCTACTTCAAAGAGGTTTATGGAGTTACCTTTTTAGATGAAGATTTGCTCTTGAGAACTGCTGACCATAATCGTCCCCTTTATATTACTATAGATGTGGGAAATTTTAAGTTATCAAGAGACCTCATTGATCCGGGTGCATCGGTCAACATAATGAACATAAAAACCCTCACATACCTTAGAGTTGATACTAGCAAGCTCTCAACCGATGGGTTGGTGCTTCGTGGGTTCAATGAAAAGGGTGAGAG
>NW_021465153.1:0-237 GCF_001605985.2 Dendrobium catenatum
TGAGGGGAGAGGGGAGGACGGGGAAGGGAGGCCGGCGATCGGGTGGGTGGTAGACGGCGGCTTGGGTGGCCCAAGGAGGTCTGCGGCAAGGTGAGGGCTCGGGTTAGAAGAAAAATACAAAGAAAGGCTTTGGGGGATGAGGCCGATGGGTGGGAAGTTTAGGGGAGGGGATTCGACACAAGAAAATAAAAGAAAAGAAAAATTGAATAACCGCGAACCTTGGAATTCACCAAGATT
>NW_021465154.1:0-262 GCF_001605985.2 Dendrobium catenatum
GGTTTGTTAACCGCCGGTAAAAACGGCGTAGGAAACAATTTCCGACGGCTTTTTACCGGCGGTTAATTTTGTGCGGCGGTTTTCCGGCGGCCAATACCGCGTGCAACATGCCGGAATATACTTCATTCTGTAAATGAGCCGTGCGATGCGTTATGGACCTCATACAGGTCACTTGCAAGTAAGTTGATTTATATGGTGTGATAGCCTGGTACCGTAAATTTGTTGCCTAAGTTTATCAGCGGTCATCAACTTTTACTACGAA
>NW_021465155.1:0-364 GCF_001605985.2 Dendrobium catenatum
AAGAAAAGCAAATAAAGACTTCATGGAATTATAGCTCCAAGACACATATTATCCCTTCAAGTGTACACATTTTTTATGAAAAAAAATTAATTTTATATAAAGATTAATTGGAAAATAAATTTACTTTAAAATTAAATTTGTACATAAAGAATTTATATTATAACTAATTTAAAATGAATTAATAATTTTAAATTTTATAAAAAAAAAGACATCCTATTCAAGCGTTGGTGTAGATATTTTGGACAAATGCTTGCATAGGATGCCTTTTTCATCTTATTCTTAACTGGATCCTAATCAGCACCAATTAACTGGCAGCAGAAAAAGGAATTTCCACTTGTTTTTATTCAATCGAAGGCCGACAGAA
>NW_021465156.1:0-205 GCF_001605985.2 Dendrobium catenatum
CTGTAAAATTCTGGTTTGTAATAAGCAAGACAACTTTTCCTATGGACATTTATTTATTAATTAATATATATTTAAAGTGTTGAATTGATTGCCTTTAGGATTGCATGCTTTTCTTAGTTTTTTGGCGATTGTGTGCCGCTTTTATTTTTGCCTGGATATGTGAGACTTGTGAGGGTGTGAAAGTCTTCTACTCGAAATCTTAAAT
>NW_021465157.1:0-671 GCF_001605985.2 Dendrobium catenatum
TTAAAGCCATTGTAATAAATACTAAAAATAATCTAAATAAGAGCATAAAAAAAAAAAAAATATTTTGAGGGGGGCAATTGCCCCCCCTACCCAAAGAGGGCTTTCGCCACTATATATATATATTCAATGTGTATTGTTATTAATATATTCATGGTGATATATAGAAAAAAAAGTCAAAGCAAGTTATGGCATAGCAAAGGATACAAACGGATGCATGAAAGGAAAAAAGGCATCCGTTTTGATATCTTTAAACCAGTTGAAAATAATAATAAAAAAGAAAATATTACTTTGAAGCAATGAAGAAACCATTGAATTTCTAACAGCCTGCCTATAATGCTTTTTGTCGCATTTCATACAAATCACAACAAAATCGCATATAATAAGTAATAAAACGACAATTCTAACACAAACATTTCCTATACAATGAAAAATGCCATATAAATGAATTGAGATTAAGGAATAAATATTGCGAAAAACTTTGAAAACCCTTAGTAACTTAATCTTAAGTTAGCTCATAAAAGTCTGCCTTAAGAGTCAGAGTTTGAAATTAGTTGAAGGCTAAGCAGATAAGCCAACATGATTAACCCTTGAAAGAGGCATTGCATGTTGTGCCTAACAGTAGACAATAAAGCATGCAACAGCCTTAAATTAATAGCTATATAAAAGATAAA
>NW_021465158.1:0-460 GCF_001605985.2 Dendrobium catenatum
CCTGATGTCGTCCTTCTGACCTTCATCGTCAGACACATTCCTTCCAACCTCCCTCGCAAGGCAACTGTCCTTCAGACCTCTGTCGCCCACAGACTATGGTCGCCCGCCGACTACAATCTTTCCGACCTCTGTCGCCCGCCAACTACAGTCTTTCTGACCTCTGTTTTCCGCCGACTACGGTCCTCCTGACTTATATCGTCCGCCGACTACAGTCCTTCCGACCTCCGTCGCCAGCCGACTACGGTCCTCCTGACTTACGTCGCCCACCGACTGCAAGCCTTTCGACCTCCGTTGCCCGCCGACTACAGTCCTCCCGACCAAACGAACATGTCAATAGTGATTCTTTGTATTCATATCATGTAATGTTCTCTATAAAATGTACATCAAAATAAGGCCTTCTCCCAAGGAAGTGCCTCATTTGTAATCGACTTCAATACTAGTGGATTCATTCAAACTGGGC
>NW_021465159.1:0-248 GCF_001605985.2 Dendrobium catenatum
GGGATAAATTTGAATTTAAATTCAAATTTTAATGGGGAGAATTAAATTGGATGAAAGGGAATTGTGGGAGGTAATTAGGGAGGCTTATTGAGAGGCTATTAATGAAATTGGAGAGAGAAAAGGAGCATGGAGAGGGGCCAGCCATAGAGAGAGAGGGGATAGAGGAATTATGGTTAGTTAAGTGGGGCCCACACACTAATCAAGTTTTTCAAGAAAATATGAATTAAATTTTAGATTTTATTTAGGAG
>NW_021465160.1:0-290 GCF_001605985.2 Dendrobium catenatum
CTTTCCTCTCTGCAATCCTCACCTTATCCATTCCTCTCCTCCCTGTTCCAGGTTAGGCTACTCAACCCGTTACCTATTTCCACCTTCAAATGAAACCCAAGAAAAAGACCCATGGAAGTGATTCTATCTTAAACATATTTTTGATTTTTTAGCTGTATATATATATATATTTTTAAAGAATTTTGACTGTTGCTCATATGACTAAACTTACTCATTTGTTAATATAATGCTACTAAATAATTATGATTAATTTTAATATAAATATGACTAAAAATAAAAATGATATAGTA
>NW_021465161.1:0-288 GCF_001605985.2 Dendrobium catenatum
CAATTCAAAAGCTTTCTAAGGAAGAAACAAAAGCATAATCAAAGTTGGAAAAAAGGTAAGGATCATAAACATATTAAAGAATGTTCTGATGTTGTTTGTTTTGAATGTAGGAAGCCTGGACATGTGAGAACTGACTGCCCTACACTTAGAGATCAATCAAGCAAAGAAAGAAGAGAGGAGAAAGCTAAGTCTAGGAAAGACAAGAAGAAAAACCAAAGGAGCTTTTTGGCAGAATCTGGTGCTGACTCCTTTGAGACTGAATCAGAGGAAGAAACTACAAACTTGTGT
>NW_021465162.1:0-1362 GCF_001605985.2 Dendrobium catenatum
ATATATTCTTTTATTATTTTAGAATTCATATGATCTTCAATACTGAATAACATAACTAAATACTAAGAAAATATTAATAATTTAATTAAAATCTCACTCAAGTGCTAGTCTAAATTTATAAATCGCCCATAAATTACTTTCTTAATTCACAAATAAATTAGCTAAAATTAAGAAATATAATTAAACAGTAATAAATCTTAATTATGATATAATTAAACACTAATATGATAGGATTCTACCACCTGATATGCATATCTACTTCCAGAGTTGTAAGCGCTAACCATTCCTGTAACGTACAGTAAATAATCCAACAGACAAAGAAGTAAGCCGTCTCGTTTATAGGAGCTTTTACTCTGTATGGATACCGTACGAGACAACCGTTCGGTTAAACACTGAGTACCTAACAATATCTAGGGGTATCGAGCTGGGTACTCATCAATGGAGTGACATGATACATTTTTATTGGTCTCCGAACGCGCTCCGCACTCCGCACAGAATAATAAATCCGTTCATAAGAGGACATAAGCCCTTTCCCTATTGGATCTATCTCGAGATTGTAAGTCACTTCGGTCGGTCCTTTCAGTTGTAGACTTGTAGTAGTAAAACTTGCACCTAAGCCTACCCTTACTTTTAAGATCATAAGATTTTATTTGGGAGAACTTTCTTAATGCTTTCACTTTATAAGTCTCACTTTCTAGGATTTTTACTATAAAGAGATCCAAGTGAGGCTCGCAATTTATATTAAGACAAAAATATATTCGAAGTTAGTTAGTACATATTACGTTAGCCATATCGCTTATAGGGCATGGTTATAAGACCTATACTTAGGTCACCTTGTAATTTAGAGGTCATGAATCTCAACTCTAAGCATCTCCGTTAGTAAAGTTGCAAGCCATAACCTCTTATCACTACTAAAAAAGAGGATTTTTCGCAGCATTTTTTTAGTAGCAAGTTAAATACCGCTGCTATAGAATTAATACCACCACGGCCTTAAACCGCTTCTTGCACGATCGTGTTTAATGAGAATATTAGGCGCGAAATGTAAAAAGCCGCGAAAAATTCAGAAATTAATAAGCCGAAATAAACCCTAGCCTAATCTTCGCACCTCCGCGGCTTTTGATTACCCCGCGCGCGATCGTCTCCTCCCTCCTTGCGACCGTCTCCTCCCCGCGCGGCTCTCCTCCCCAGCCGCCGCCTCCCAACAGACTCTATCGCCTACATCGTCGCCAAAGCAGACGTTCACGCCGACGCGTAAGTCTCTGCTTCCATTCTAACAAAAATTTCACCGGTATTCCGTCGACCTCGCGATCTTCTGTGCGCCACCCTCCTCTCCAACTGACGACGACACCGAAGCTGACGCCG
>NW_021465163.1:0-290 GCF_001605985.2 Dendrobium catenatum
ATATCTACATTACACGTAAGGAAATCAGTCTTTCACCGATTACACCGAGGAGTTTTTTCATTTAAGCGCGCGTAACAACCTCTATGAATCAGAAAATCAGCTAGTGGAGTGGTATGTTGGCGGGTTGAAGGATAATTTCGAAGAGAAACTAGAATTAAACTCTATTTGGTCACTCTGTGGGCTGTTAATTTTGCCCTCAAAGACGAAATAAAAATGATGCGTCATTCACGAAGCCACTAGAGTTTACAACAGGGAATAGAATCTTTGATAGAGAACCGATTCGTAACAAC
>NW_021465164.1:0-214 GCF_001605985.2 Dendrobium catenatum
ATCACATGTAGAATGCATAGGGGTGTCAAAATTGGGTTTTGGGTCCGGTTCGGGTCAAATCTGGAATTGACTCGAGTTCATACTGCTCGACCCTAACCCGACCTAGTTATGTAAACGGGTTAGAAATTTAGACCCGGACCCGACCCGTCGTGTTACCGGGTTGACACGACTAGACACGGTTGACGATAGCGGGACGGCGCACAATGGGGCTCGC
>NW_021465165.1:0-232 GCF_001605985.2 Dendrobium catenatum
GGAATCTCTCTACTCCGAAGCTGCTTAACATCGTAATCTATGATTTTCTCAGGCTCCTCTACAAAAGTCAGATCTGGTTGGATATCTATTGCTTCAGTACTGATCTTCTGAGCTTCATCTGCAATGTATTTCCTCAAGGAAGAGATATGGAATACATTATGTACTCCACTCAAGTGAGATGGCAAAATCAATCTGTAAGCTACACTGCCAACTCTCTCTGAAATTTCAAATG
>NW_021465166.1:0-1772 GCF_001605985.2 Dendrobium catenatum
GTCATTGGAATAAATTGGACAATCACCATTGAGGAAGAGCTGACTTGGTAAAGGAAAGAGTGAGCTTCTCATTAGAAGAAGTCTTTTATTAAATTTTATCGTCGTTATATAATAGAAAGGGCAAAGATGAGGTGGAGCTTGAGAGTTGGTGCTGCAGAGGCAATCACCATCATCTAAAAAATTCTCTGATGCAATTGAACAACAGCTACCATTCTTTATGTTTTTTCCATTAAATATGGAATCCCAAAAGAAAGAACAATTGCTTTGAGCCCAAGCGAAGCAACATAAGTTCTTTTAGCAACATTTTGAAATGAAGAAAATTTTATTTAGGCTTAGTTTGAGACGGCTTTCTTACTACTTCTTAAAGCATCTTTTTAGTAATTTTTGAATTAGAAAGTTGCTTTAAGAACAGTAAGAAAGTCCTCCCATGCAAACAAAGCCTTAGACATCATTTGAGATGATTTTTTTATTGCTTTCTAAACTAACTTTCTAATAAAAAAAAAAAAAATAGTTTAAAAAAATTTTGTGCTAAAAAGACTGCTATAAGAAGCAGTAAGAAAGTTGTCTCAAATGAAAAATGAAGAATAGACTTCGTTTGAGACAACTTTTTTTATTTCTCTGCTTTTTAGATTGCAACCATTGGTTATTATTTTTTTCATTATTTTCAAAAAAATTTTGATCAACTTTTATAATCATCTTTACACAAAGCTGCAAATAACCCAAACGAACCCTTATATATATATATATACACTAATTTAGTTTAGAGTACGTACCATCTTATTTATAATTCTTCAATAGAGGTAAGCCTTATAGCAGTATCATAGGCTTGAACAAAATGGAAGCTTAAGACTCCCCTCCATCTAAAATGTACATATGTTGAACTTGTATATGAAGTATGTATATTAATTTTTTTTATAAGTAAATCAACCCTCAATGACTTAAAAACGTACAAAACTTTGTACTTTTCCAAGTCAAACCGGACCGGAAAAAGCTGAATTTATTTAAGTACGATTTTTTAGGCGGATTAGAATCGTTCGGGTTGCCTGTAAGTCTACGTTCAGGCCCATCTTTAGGGTCTATTAAATAGGTCATGTTCGGGTTGACAAGGTTCAGGTCAGATCAATTCCAAATCGGACCCAAATTTGACCCGTTAACTCATTTTGACATCCCTATCTTGTATAACTTTGGATGATATATAGAGAGCACTAATGACTAATTGTATGTCCATTAAACTTATAAATTCTATAAATTTTCTTACTTGTGATATAAGAAAAAATAAATTCTTGTCCATTAATTATTGCATGCCAGCTATGTTTCTTCATGTTGAAAGCCTGAATTTTTTAGATGATGTTGTACAATTGCATCAGAGAATTTTTTAGATGATGTTGGTTGCCTCTGCAGCACCAACTCTCAGGCTCCACCTCATCTTTGCCCTTTCTATTATATAACGATGATAAAATTTTATAGAAGACTTCTTCTAATGAGAAGCTCACTCTTTCCTTTACCAAGTCAGCTCTTCCTCAACACATGGTGATTGTCCTATCCCAATGATTGTTGACATCCTCCTCCTCCTCTCCATTATCATCATCATCATTGATACGACATCGCAAAATTATCTTGATCGGGCACGAATCTCGAGGCAAAAGCTAGTTGAAAACTTCAAAAATTAATTTCGGGAGCATATAAACTTTGATTTCAGCAATCTTACAGTCAAACTGAGCATCTCGGAAATACAAACCCAACGACACCAAGATCAACCAAATCCGAGCCCA
>NW_021465167.1:0-1098 GCF_001605985.2 Dendrobium catenatum
GTAACAGGATCTAGAGAAGAATGGGGGATGTTTTTCTTAGTCATTGATGCAATGTGTTGTGTGTTATTTAAGAACCTATGTAAATGCCTACGGTTTAGGATATACCGAGCTAGGATTGACGGATTTGGAAGTTTTAAACATGGTTGAACTTGTAGATTAACCACGTGTTGATTTCCTTCAGGCTTCAATCATGGAGGAGCACTGCAGACAGAGTTGAGGGAGTTTGAATGGAGAGAGCTCTTGGTCAACTATTGATCTCGCCACCGGCAGCTTCGAAACACAGAAAATTGATGGGAAAATGGAGGTAGTACTCGGGGATTTCGAAACAAAATGCCAAAAGGCTCTGGGAATCTCTGGATTGCAAGATAGATTGAATGAGCTCCTCCCGCCTCTCTTCCCTATTCCAGCTGCTTGAGCCAAAAGGGACGGTCGAGATCGCTCAGAGAGGGTGTTGGGATGCTGGACACCTGTCCCTGGCCGTTAGAGGAGCAGAGGGAGTCGTTCCCTCAGGTGAAAATGACTCCAAGTCCCTCTCATATGGAGGGGACCACTAGGTAGGTGGCTCGGGTCTAGAGGCTACACCAGCGGTTTGGAGGGTCTTGGCTTGGTCCAGGGAAGGTTCTGGAGTCATTCCCATGGGCTAGATGGGTCTGGACAAGGCTAAAGAAGCTAGGCTGAGCATGTTGACCGGGTGAGCCAGTTTGAGATCCTATTGACTATTTGACTGGTCAATGGAGTCAAGGTCTATTGAGTTGGCATCCAAGTAGACTATGGAGCCCCTTTCAATGGCTAGATGGGTCGGATTTGAGCTAGATTAGGTTTAATGGGTCGGGTTGACCAAGGGAGTTCATTTGAGCTCTTGGTTGACCCTTTGACCAGTCAACAGGGGTCAAGCCAGCTGAGGTGGCAATTAGGCAGGCTATAGGGTCCCTTCCAATGGCTGGATGGGCCTAGCTTGGGCTAAATAGGGCTTGACCAAGGAATTGACTCTTTGATCCTTGAGTTGACTTATTGACCAGTCAACCCAATCAAGGGTTGATGGAATTGCACATAGGTAAACCAAATGGGCTGATTAGGTGGATTGGAGGGTGATTCCAA
>NW_021465168.1:0-359 GCF_001605985.2 Dendrobium catenatum
GAGGTTGCAGATCCGGTGGCGTGACGTAGCAGCTTCTAAATAGAATTGTTCGCTGCTTCGTACAGGTAGACTGTCGTGCACTACTCGTTTCTTTCTACAGGTGGATCGTAGTGTACCAACTAATCTCCTATTTTAGATCGTATGAGCTTGCACTTGTCGTATTCTTCGTGCATTTTGTTGTGGTATTTGGTCTTATGTAGTATATTTGCCATTGCTACAAGTATGCAGGTAGATGTATTCCTTCACAGACTGGAATTAACTTCAGGATACTACATTTACTTAAGCCTTTCCTTGCTTGTAGATGTTCAATATATTTTTTTTTTATGCTGAATGATGGTTGACTACAAAAGCGTTGCAAT
>NW_021465169.1:0-228 GCF_001605985.2 Dendrobium catenatum
CAGAGCCCTGAACAAGGAGACAGTACCGGACAAATTCTCCATTCCAGTGATTGATGAGTTATTAGATGAGCTGCAAGGAGCGGTGGTGTTTTCAAAAATGGACCTTAAGTCTGGCTACCACCAAATCAGAATGAAGGAAGGGGACATTCAGAAGACTGCATTCAGAACACATGAGGGGCACTATGAGTTCTTAGTGATGTCATTTGGGCTCACTAACGCCCCCGCTAC
>NW_021465170.1:0-389 GCF_001605985.2 Dendrobium catenatum
GGTCTCCAAGAGGGGTCTCTTGGGTGCCCAAGGGGTCATCCCATGCATTCAAAGGACTTGGAATGGACTTGGTTCAAAATTTTGAAAGGGAAGGGGTGTATGGATTAATGGGTCAAACTTAGTTGACTTGGTCAACCAAGTTGACCCAAGGTCTTGGTTTGAGCTCAACAAGATGGGTTTGATATTTGAAACTCATTGAAAGTGGTTTCAAAGAGTTTGGAATTGATTTGAGTTGAAATGGGCATTTGAAATCCCATAGGAGTATTTTGGTCAATCTTGACCCAATTGTCAACTAGGGTAAAAAATGAGTCTGAAAATTGCAGTTTACTGCTCAATGGGTTACAATCAAGGATTTGGAAGTGATTGGAGGCTTTGATAAGGACTCCAAG
>NW_021465171.1:0-215 GCF_001605985.2 Dendrobium catenatum
TTTTTTTGGAACGGGGGTATCGGCCTGCTGCCATGTCAGCATGTAAACACAGTCCCTCGGTGAGCTTACCAGCAACCAGCCCCACAGGTGCTGGACCCACAATTATTTTATCCCCCGAAGGAGTCGTGCCGTATGAGACGGGATTTGAACTCAGGATGGATGGTTCCCAACCAAACTCGCCCGGTGGGTTAAAATGTAGTAAGCAAACTATCTAA
>NW_021465172.1:0-238 GCF_001605985.2 Dendrobium catenatum
TTAAATTTAACAAAAAATTGTATTACTTTAATTTCAAAATTAATACAACTAAAATACAGTCCTTAAAAAATAAAGATGGGGTGTCCATATTTTTTTTTATTGTTTGATAATTGTCACTTTACCCGTTCCCTGTTCTTCCTTGCCAACATGCTAAACCCCCAAAATCGAAGTTTTATGCTGTCCGGATGAATTGGGATTTTGCTTTTTAAGCTGATGCAGGCATTTATTAGGGTTTTTA
>NW_021465173.1:0-214 GCF_001605985.2 Dendrobium catenatum
ACATGAAGACGAGGATGAAGATTAAATAAGCTATGTTATGATTTTAGCAATGTTTTATTCTTCTCCTATCGATCCTACCGGCCACAACTCACTATATTGATACCATCGATTCCCATATCAATTGGAGATGACATTGAAGATGAGGATGAAGATTGGATAATATTCCATTAAGAGTTGTCGTCCATCAGTAGGAAATTGGTCGACTCTGTAAAGG
>NW_021465174.1:0-281 GCF_001605985.2 Dendrobium catenatum
TGTATACCTTCCTGAACTAAAATCCACATGCGATAATTAATTAACTGTAAAAATATAGACATGCGTGTTTTCCAAAAATCAAAAGGAATGTTTTCAAACAGTGGAGGTCTAGTAATAGAATAACCCTCAGGTGTATTTTTATTTCCAAATGTATCCATCTACATTAATCAAAAAGTAGTCTAAACTTATCATCTTGAAACAAAGCTCTGATACCACTTGTTGGTAGTTGTTCAATAAGAATTATGATGTTAAGCCTAATTAAATATCCCAAGGCTAACCAA
>NW_021465175.1:0-244 GCF_001605985.2 Dendrobium catenatum
TTCTTCCTCCAAAATTATGCACTCTGATAAATAACTAATTTATCACTAACATCCAGCGGCAGATTGTGATTGATTGATTGATTGATTGATTATAAGCTTTCTTCACGTGTTTAGTGTATGTGTGTGTAGGGGCGAAATCAGCTTCAATTTTGTGGGGTCAAATACAGCACAAAAATAATTAAATATTTTAAAAAATAATATTATATATCTATATATTACAAAAAGTTTTTTAAAAAAAATTAAG
>NW_021465176.1:0-256 GCF_001605985.2 Dendrobium catenatum
GCAAGTAGTCAATGAAAGGTTTTCTCCAGTCAACTGTACATTATTAACAGCAAGAACAACCTCACCCTGAGAAGAAAAAATCTTATTAATGTATTCCAAGTCTATAGGAGATAAGATCTTGCGACCTTGAACTTCTATAGAGATTGACTCTTCTTCTATACAAGCTAACTCTTTTGCAAGCTTTGCAAGGACATCCGCCATAGAATTTCTTCCACGGGATATCCTATACAAAGTTACACTTGAAATTTGTTCGAGA
>NW_021465177.1:0-449 GCF_001605985.2 Dendrobium catenatum
ACGGTGGTTCGAAAGACCATAATCAGGCGGCAAAGATCGGAAAGACTGTAGTCGGGTGAAGGTGGTCGGAAGGACCATCATCGGTAGGTGACGGAGGTCGGAAAGACAATAGTCGACGATGGTGGTCGAAAGGGCCGTAGTTTTAGGGTGATAGAGTTTGGAAAGACCGTAGTGGAGTGACAATGGGGACTGTAGTTGGTGGGAGACGAAGGTCAGAAAACCTTAGTTGGGTGACGGTGGTCGGAAGGACCGTAGTCAGACGAAAGAGATCATAAAGACCATAATCAGGTCAAGGTTGTCGTAAGGACCGTCGTCGACGGGCAATGGAGGTTGAAAAGATCATAGTTGGGTGACGGCTAGTCGCCAGGATGAAGTACAGCGACGGTCGTTGGCCAGACATAAATCCAGTGACAATTGGTGGAAGTTCGGCGACAGCCGGTGGTCGAGCG
>NW_021465178.1:0-263 GCF_001605985.2 Dendrobium catenatum
CACGGGTCCAGGCGGGACTGGTAAACCCGGTCCAACAGAATGCTTATCGTGTCTTCATAAATTATTCAATAAGAAAATTTAGTTTGCCAATTCCCAAAGCAGAAGTTGTTCATCGGTAAGCTTTTTTGTAACAGGACTATGATGGACCGGCTGAGCCGGTCCATTCGAGACCCTTGCGGGTCTACAGGAGGCGATGGAGGGGGGCATCCGGTCCGGGTGAGCCAAAGGGGGGGCGGCCGAACCTGGGGAGAAAAGGGAGAGGG
>NW_021465179.1:0-317 GCF_001605985.2 Dendrobium catenatum
TAAATTTTGAATATTATATTTTTTAAACTATATAAATATTAAAAATAGTTAAAAACTTAAAATATTAATTTAAATATTTGATTATCCTCACTCCCATGGGCGGATGTCCATAGTAGTGAGGGGGGGCAAATGCCCACCCTCAATTTTTTTTTTTTTAAATTTTAGAGGGCATATTTTGGAATATTTTGGGTATTTTGTCCTCTTTCAAAAAAAAAATTTGCCCTAATTTTATCCATCCTAATCATCTTTGCCCATCCTCCACCAAAAAATTTTTTTTGCCCACCCTAAAAGAAGAAGCTGGATCCACCCCTACTCAC
>NW_021465180.1:0-596 GCF_001605985.2 Dendrobium catenatum
CCCTCACCTTCGCCGAACCACCGCCGGAGGCCCTCACCTTCGCCGGACCACCGCCAAAGGCCTTCACCTTCGCCAGATCTCCACCTGATGCCCTCACCTTTGCCGGACCACCGCCAAAGGCCTTCACCTTCGCCAGACCTCCACCTAAGGCCCTTGCCTTCGCCAGATCATCACCTAAGGCCCGGACTTCTGCCAGACCATCATCTAAGGCCTGAAGCTCTGTCAGACCATCACCTGACACCCGGATTTCTATTGTACAATTGTTACTTGTAATCTGATCGTCCTTAGAGGCGAGTCAACCCATTGTAACCGACTCAAATTCTAGTGGAATCATTTTCAACTGGGCTAAGGGTTTTCCACGTAAAAAGTCTTGTGTTCTCTGTGTGTGAGCTGGATATCCGTGCAAAGCTAAGACGTATAATTAAAACTCTATTGCCGCGTATATTCTAGCCCGCAACACATATTCAAATCATTAAAGATGTATGCAGGAGCTATTGCTTGTGTTTAAACACAAGGTGGTTTGACCAAGTATTTTCCTATTTTGGTTGGATTACATCAATGATCAACCTTAAGCCCATATATTTTTGCTTTAGTCA
>NW_021465181.1:0-639 GCF_001605985.2 Dendrobium catenatum
GTTTGTTTTGTTGCTCAACACAAAACATATTTTATTATTTTTTTTTATTGAGGATTATACAACTATCTTATTAAGAAGAATTGTGTTGGTTGATGGCTCTATAATGAGGGTTTCAAAGTGGTTTTCTAACTTTAGATATTCCAATGAATCACACATTGTTTCTATTTACTTTTCCTTATTTAAGAGTACACATATTTGATAAATCTATTATATTATATATTCACTAGTCTCTTTATTTAGCAACCCTCTTCGAATGGACCGTCTTATTTCTTATGTTTCTAGGCTATCGGTTGCTAGAGTCTTAGTAGAATCCCAAAATCATTCAAATATAATTTGTATCAAAAGAAAAAGGATATTAGCATAAAGTAATATTTGAAAAAAGATTGAGCATTTGCTTTCATTGCCTCTTCGATCTTTGGAGAAAAACAACTATAAGCTCCTTAATTATGAAACCTAAAAAAGATAAGAACAGAGACATTCAAGGTACAACAATTAATGACACATCGAAGTCTTGATAATGATACCATGCTTGGTGATGATCGATGAAACATTGGTGGAATGTTTAGTGTTGATGACAATATCCTTGTTGTATAATAGATTGGCTTTTGAAAAATTGCTCGGCTTTACAATACCTAATGA
>NW_021465182.1:0-390 GCF_001605985.2 Dendrobium catenatum
TTCCTATAGGCGCAAGCCCCTATAGTTAATTACCCTTGTGGTTTGATTAAAAAAAAATATTTAAATATATATAGTTTTGAAAAATATTTAATTATCTTTGAGAAAAATTAATTTTGAATTTTTATTTTGAAATCGAACATAACATTAAGAACGATATATCATCTCAAACGGAGAGAATATCATTCACTAATAGGTTCGAATTTCAAACCTTTAACGTTATCCAAATTATCGTAGTCGAACTCATGAGAGACAACATATGATCTCGAAAGATCAAAATTATGTTCAATCAGTTATTTAACTACAATAATCTGAATAAGAGACCGTTAATTTCATGATCAAAATCACAATAGGAGTTGATATATCTTTCCGAGGAAAGAAGTTATCAATCAC
>NW_021465183.1:0-262 GCF_001605985.2 Dendrobium catenatum
TTTAAAATTATTTAAATTTTAAAACCAAAATATATTTAACATTTTAATTTAAAATAATTATTTTTTTGAAAATTTTAATATATAATACTTAATGAGGCATTAGGCCTCTGTTTATAGTCTCAACTCTAGGATAAATGGCTAGGATGACTCCTAGGGTTAATTAAGAGAGATCCAAGCTCTCTTGTCCATGTTTTGGGTCAAGGGGAGGCTTGAGGGTGTTTAAATGCCATGTAGGTCAAGTATTTGACCTAAATAAGTCAAT
>NW_021465184.1:0-225 GCF_001605985.2 Dendrobium catenatum
TTATAACATTATAATGATTAAAGAGTAAGTGAGCGTGCATCAAAATTTCACAGTATTGTATAACTGTAAACAACATAAATCCAACGACACAAAGAATACAAATTTTCAGAAAATTACTAAATTATTATGGATTGTGTAAAATGATGTTTTAAGACTTTTATTGTACTATAACAATATTTTTTTTACATTTAGATATTTTTATATTCAATAAAAATCCCGCAAATT
>NW_021465185.1:0-363 GCF_001605985.2 Dendrobium catenatum
ACAAGGATTGTAAATAATTTCCCATCATTGATAAACGCTGATTTAATCAAAGCAAGGGAACTCCTTGGGGAATTTAGTTTTGAATTTGATTTTCTATTTAGACTTGAATTTGGATTAATATTGATTTGGATATAAATGGTTTTATAGATTTTGAATTTTGAGATTTCGAATTTGAAGAATTAAATTTGAAGAGATTTGTCTATAAAAATCATCATTTATTTTGGACTGAACATCTTAGAGATGGTAGTTGAAACCTTAAAGGAAGAATAGCCTTGGACCCCTTGCACTAAGGCAAATGGAGTGGATTGAATCCAGATTTTATAAACTATTTGATATGCCTACAAGACTCGAGCAAACTTTTTA
>NW_021465186.1:0-319 GCF_001605985.2 Dendrobium catenatum
CTAAAATAGCTTATTGATGAACTTTAGCTTCAAGGATGCAAAGAAGCTTTAAATTAAAAGACTTGACTAGATTTTTGCAAATACGAACCTTATCGGGGTTGTTAAACCCCCCTCACGTTGCAGCTAGCAAAGGGAGGAGAAGACATTAAGTGTTTTCTGTTTGGTGGATGAGGGATCTCCCTCAAATTGGCTAGCTTATTCAGAAGGAGTAGAAGTATTGTCACTAATGGGTTTGTCAGTAACTCATTGAATCTGAATCTCCTCCGGGAGGGGGAAGAATCCTTGGAAATTTGGACGAAGGCCTGGGCAAAGGTAAGAT
>NW_021465187.1:0-1684 GCF_001605985.2 Dendrobium catenatum
TCCATGATTTACTATCAACCATGGACCATAACTAGCTACTTCATTATTCTCACTATCATCAACTTTGTTTTGAACATTTCTCTCTTCTTCTGGAATAGCAGTAAAAGATGTCTTCTCTTGTAGCTTTGAAACTACTTCACCATCTCTACAAGCTTCCTTGGTGTGACCAATTAGTCCACAATTGAAGCAAAAACAAGGAATTTATTCATACTCTATCTTCTAATAGAATTTCCTGGATATACTTTCCACCCACACTCCTACTGGTAACTTCATATCAAGCTTAACTCAAACACACACCCTTCTAAACTCTCTTATTCCCCACTGAAACATATTCCTATCAAGCAAGAGCAATTTTCCAACCATTGATGCAATTCTATAGATATTTGAATTGTCCCAGCAGTGCAGAGGAAGATTTGGAAGTCTGATCCATATCGGGGCTATCAATCCTCTGAGTGAAGTTGGGGAGAAGCTTTGGGACCATTTGTCCATCCCTATTATTTTTCCATTGACAAACCATGGCTCGTTGGACAGAACAAACTCCATGTGCTCCAGTTCATAAAAAGAACAAAGCACCCAGCCCATGCTGAGCATGGTGAGATGAAACTTTCCACATTGAGACCATTGTCTCCTAAGGTCGGAGCTAATTACCAATAATGGAGCATCTCCTCCAAATATTTTAATAACCAATGAGTTGATCAACCTTTTGGAATTTTCCATTTCATCATTTTCATGCAACTTAACAGTCATTCCATCTTCAGAAAGGAATTCCCTCAGCTGAAGCTCTGAAACTTGAATATTTTCTTTCTTCTTCCATGCACTTGCTTGAGCTGCATCCGAACTTCGATCAGGAAATTGTTCAACCTCCACATAACCACCCATATCCACCGATTCAACATTTCTTACCTTTAGTAAATCAAAAAAGTAGCACTTTATTCTGCAATACAGGTTCTTGATGTTTTTCCACAATATTGGAAACCTCTTCCAGCATCCCTGTTACATTTCCTTCATCAGGAATTGAGATTTCATAAGTGCTTCGAATTATTCTACCCAGCGTATCAAATTCAGAGGTTCCATTAAATGTAATAATTATTTTGATCAAAGTTCTTGTAGAAGGGGATGCCTCAAATCCTTCCTTAAGCATCACTGTCACCCTAGACTTGATCTTCTTAACCTTATCTTTTGTAATACTCTTCCCTTTGCAAAATACTTCAGGGTTCCTTTTTTTTTTTAAAGAAATCCACCTTCATTGATGACTAGGGATATGCCTCTCCCTTTAGCTTTAGTGATATGATTAAGGCCAGACTTCCCATCCCCGAATGTAGGTGGTGATGACTAAAATGCTCTAGCAGAGACTGCCGAGCCCTAAAAGAACGGCGATGATCTCCCAGAATTCCTCCATCCATAGGATGCCGGCAAATATCTACTTCCATCAGTTCTCTGCTATTCCCGTAAAGAAGAAAATTTTAAAATCCCATGAATTCCCAACAGTTTCTTCAGACATTCTCTCTCTAACTTTCTCTCTCTAATTTGAGACCTATCTACTTTCTGATGTCACTACTATTTGGGTCACTACTCAGCTATTTGGGTCACTACTATTTAGTGCAATACTTGGAGAGGGAGTCTTAAAGGAGTGGATATAGGTCAGGTTGATCGAACCACTATAAAATTTGGTGTGTTCATTCCT
>NW_021465188.1:0-271 GCF_001605985.2 Dendrobium catenatum
GAACTCATGAAAATAAGGAGGCATTTGAATTACTTAATTTTTTTTTGTTTTTCAAAAAGTTTATACAACACAAAACAACACACAAGATAAAATAAAGAAAACAATCAAATACTACAAATACAACACATACGAAAATAAAACACTACGAAAACAAATCAACCACTACGAAAATCAAACAGTGCGAAAACAAACGCAAAAAAAAACAATTTAAAAACAACAAACAATTTCTCCCCATTTTTGACAACATCAAAAGGTGAAGATGAAAAGAATG
>NW_021465189.1:0-280 GCF_001605985.2 Dendrobium catenatum
TCATAAACTAGTGAATGAGCAAAAAGCGCAACTAAAGCGCAACTAAAGTGCAACTAAAGCGCAGCTAAATGGCAGCTAAATGGCAGCTAAAGCGCAACTATGTCATAAAAAGCATATGTCATTAGGGCTAAAAATGATGACTATATGAAAGATGAAATAAATTATATATGGGGGATAGGCCCACACAAGGAAAGACGAAAGACCTGATGAGATAAGCCTACACTCTTAATTCTAGAAGTTAAAAAATTTGACTCAACCCTGAATGAGAGAACAGCTTCCA
>NW_021465190.1:0-383 GCF_001605985.2 Dendrobium catenatum
CACCTCTTCACATCTCACCAACAATCTTGACAACATCTCTCTTCCAATCGAATATACATGACCAGACTCCGTCTATGTTGGTGACGGTCATTCCCTCCTAATTGCTCAATATGGACAAGGCATCCTCCCTACTCCCAATCTTAAGCTTCTACTACCTAATTTGCTACTTCTACCTCACATTTCTCACAAATTACTCTCAGTTTCCAAACTTACAAAAGACAATAACACCTCTATTCTCTTTGATGCTTTCGGTTTCCACTTCAAGGATCCGACAACCAACTCCACAATTCTATCAGGTCCCGGCCACGACGGGCTCTACCACTTAGCTTCTCAAAACTCCTGCAACAATCTGATGGACCGGTTCACCCGGTCCATCCTAGACC
>NW_021465191.1:0-497 GCF_001605985.2 Dendrobium catenatum
ATACACTATACAATTATAAGCTTCGCGGGTTATTCGGATTGACCCGCGGGTTGACAGGTTGACCCTAACCCAACCCGAATATATAAACGGGGATAATCCTTAAACCCGAACCCAACCCGTTTCTTTCACGGGTTGACCCAAACCCGAATTTTTCATGTCGGGTTCGGGTCAAGTTTTTGGGTCGTGTCAGAAATTGACACCCCTATATCCAACTTGTTAACCTGTTTTAGTTAAGAAATTTTTTCTTTATAACTTATTAACTATAAAATTTCGAATATTTGATCTAAAATAAGAAGACTATACTTAATAGGAAAAAAAATAACGAAAAAAAAAATATTAAACATGTCATTTTTAGGTCAAAATTAGGTTCATAGGTCAACATATTTAAGTCATACCCTTCTAATCAACGAGTTAGAAAATCTTACTCGTTTATTAAACTGATCAATCTGAACTCGAATTTTTCAGATCAGGCTCATATATGTGACTAACAGAACGGA
>NW_021465192.1:0-386 GCF_001605985.2 Dendrobium catenatum
TACTCTCGTAGCGTGGCAGAGGCAACTTTAAGTACCCATGTATGTGTCGTCATGCCTACGGGAAAAAACTATGTATTTCAAACATGTACCTTGAAGACACATACACACACTTGTAGCATGGTGGTATTATAGACCACAACCACGGTGTCGCTCGACACCTACCACACATGCTCTCGTAGCGTGGTGGGTAAGCCCAACTCCCCAATTTTTTCTAAACAAGGGAGATGTCGGCATAAATAAACAAAATCATTAAAAATTAAAATGAGATTTGAGTTACTTACAATAAATAGAAGAAATCTCTGAACAAAATTGACGAATTAACAAGCACTGAACAACATTCTCTTTTTCTCTCTCCCTTCTTAGACAAGGCACGATGCTGAAATTCA
>NW_021465193.1:0-270 GCF_001605985.2 Dendrobium catenatum
TTGATTGCTTAACCTCATTTGTCCCTTCATAAGTTATACAAAGTCTATCCCATATGTCCTTTCCGCTTTTGCAAGTGGAAACCCACATGTAGTCTTCAGATTTTAAAGCACAAAAGAAACTATTTAAACATTTGGCATTTAATTGTGCTAAGTCACGTTCTTCTATAGTCCAATCTACATAAGGTGTTTCTACCCTAACTCCATCAACTAATCTAGTTGGTTTTGTGTAACCTTCCTGGACAGCATCCACATGCGATAATCAAGTGACTG
>NW_021465194.1:0-215 GCF_001605985.2 Dendrobium catenatum
AAATATTTGCAAGTTGATTTTCGGTTATAACATGAATGAGTTCAATTTCTCGTTTGGATATATGATCCCTTAAAAATGTATACATTATGTCTATATGTTTGGTTATTTAATGGTTAATAGGATTTTTAAAAATGCAAATAGCACTAGTGTTATCACAATAAATGGGAATAATATCTATGTTAATCTTAAATTAATCAACTATTATTTTAACCAAA
>NW_021465195.1:0-524 GCF_001605985.2 Dendrobium catenatum
GAACCACTATAAATCTGGTGTGTTCTTTCATTTATTATTTTCGCATTTAATTTCTGCATTTTGTTTTCTCTGCGGTGAATCTTGGTTTTGGTTTTAAGTTTGAGTTTTGTTTAAAATATTAATTCACCTCTCTCTTAATTAGCCTTGGGCCAGTTTATAAGGGGCCCAACATCCCTAACGAACTTTCACAATCGTGCTTGTTTTAGAAAATATCCAAGGTCATAAATATGATGCACTGTCTAGAAGGCTTTCCAGGAGGCCTTATCAAAAGTATAATTTTGGTATAGTTATAAAAAGGTAAGCGATGATATCATCTATGAAATACATCAATGATATCATAAACGCATGTCATTTATTGGTTTCTGTACTATACAAATACCTTTACACATAAGAAACCTCCATTAAGAAAGCTATTTCTCAACATAATGGCCATATTCTATAAAATTAGAAATTTAATGATTTTTTCAATTTCCCTCTTAAATCATCTGTTATTATCCACTTATTTAATATTTTGCCACTTTTTT
>NW_021465196.1:0-355 GCF_001605985.2 Dendrobium catenatum
GAAATTCATATCGCATCTGATGCCGCCAAGCATCCTCTAGCCGGTGATCCAAATCTTGCCTTATACACAAATCGGGGTCGTGGTCGTCATACCAGAGGTCGATCCTCTTCCTCCTCCAGTTAGCAGACCAGATCCTCGACCAATTCACAAGTGACCTGCCAAATTTGTCTTAAAAGAGGGCACTCAGCGTCTGAATGCTGGCACAGAATGAACGCAAACTATACTCCAACTCAGTCTCAGAATTCCACTCGTGCTCTGGTCGCCGCAGATGAATCATCTACAAATTCTTGGTTCCTTGACTCAGGCGCTACATCTCACCTCACGAACTCAATGGATAACATGTCCATATCTCAAC
>NW_021465197.1:0-230 GCF_001605985.2 Dendrobium catenatum
TTTGAAGATAATAAACATTTCAGTAAAATTTAATAACTTAATAAATAACTTAAGATAAATAAGAAAGAATTTGTCATAAAATCAAGGATTTTAGCTGCCATTTTAATTTTAAAATGTTTTTTATATTCCCTTGATGAGGTGAATAATAGAACTAGTTGGTGGTAAAAAATATTAAGCATTAGTGCACATGCATAACAAGTTCAATTAAAATGCATATGTAAGTCATATTC
>NW_021465198.1:0-254 GCF_001605985.2 Dendrobium catenatum
CCCAGATCTAAGATCGATGGTGCGGGTCTTCAATTTCAAACCGTCCCGGTCGGACCTAAGGTACGACGACCGGGGTCTTCGACATCTGTTGAAAAATTTTTATTTCTCTCCACCTCTTTCTTTTCTTTTTTCTTTTTTTTAATAATATTATTTTAATATCTAAATATTAAAATAATATACATATGATAATATGATATTTATAATATATCATAATATAATATATATTATAATATAATATAAATAATATTATGATA
>NW_021465199.1:0-278 GCF_001605985.2 Dendrobium catenatum
TATGCCGACTACAGTCCTTTCGACCTCCGTCGCCTACTGCGGTCCTTCCGACCTCATCAACAAACAACGGTCTTTCTGACCCAGGTCTTTTGTCGACTACGGTCCTTACGACCTCCGTCGCCTACTACGGTTCGTCCGACCTCCATCAACAGACAATGATCTTTTTAACCCCGGTCTCCTGCCGACTACGGTCTTTCCGACCAAACAAGCATGTATATGTAACTCCTACCATGTAATGCAATTTATATTATGTACATTTGCTACATCAATCCGACCTT
>NW_021465200.1:0-400 GCF_001605985.2 Dendrobium catenatum
TGTGACTTAGGGGTGTCAATTTTGGGTCAATGGACGGGTTTAGGTTGAACCTTGAACTGAGCCGATACCATTCGAGTCAATCTGAATCAGACCCATTTTTGCAAACAGGCTAGTTTTTCGGACCCAAATCTAACCCGCTTCAGGTCTGGGTCAACCCGACACGATCCGAATGACTCGGGAATGACAAAAAATTGCTAGTTTTTGGGTCAAAAAATGGGTTAATATCCAATCTTTAGGTAAAAAACGGGTCAATCTCGGGTTTTGGGTCAAAACAGGTCAATCTCGGGTTATTGGTCAACCTGAACCCGACCTATTTCAGGTCTGGGTTGACCCTAACCCGAAATTTTTGGGTCGAGTTCGAGTTGAGTTTTTAGGTCGTGTCAACTATTGCACCCCTAGT
>NW_021465201.1:0-403 GCF_001605985.2 Dendrobium catenatum
TAGGTCGGCTTGGAGTTCGGGGAAGGGATCGGAGCCGAATCCGACGGGAAGAGACAAGCTCTGTTAGAGCTCGGCTGAACGGAGTCGGACGGCTACAGGGAGGAGATGGACAGAGACGGAGGAGCTCGACGGGATTCAGAGTGGAGAAGTCGGCTTCAGGTATGTGGATCGGTCTCTCTATCTCCCTCTCTCTTTCTCTCTTTCTCTCTCTTTCTCTCTTTCTCGGGTTGGAGTTGGCACAGGCAGAGAAGATCAGAGTTCAGTCGGGCTCGTGGGTGTTGGTGTCGGGCAGAGGAGAGGGTTGGAGGTCGGTAGAGGAAGGAGGCCGGGACTTGAGTGCGGGAAGGAAGGAGTAGCGACTGGAGTTCGGCAGTGGGAGAGAGTCGTGTGTGGGATCGAACGG
>NW_021465202.1:0-395 GCF_001605985.2 Dendrobium catenatum
AGTCAAAATAAAATTACTTGCAATGCATGAATTATAGCAGTTTTTCATTATGATATTCTTGTGTTAATATTATGATTTAATATAAATTAAAATAAATCTATATTAAGAATTTGTTATTGTTATTTTTTTTAATGGCACGTACGAGCAGAATAATAAGTGGACGTGGTGCAACTTTCATGCTCCTATATGGAGGCGAGTTACAAGTTGATGACAATTTTGCACCAAGTTATTATGGGGGTAGGAATCGTCCCTTACATGTGCTAAGAAATATAAACTTTGAGCAGCTTAAGTTAAGGATACTTAAAGCACTTAAGTATAATACTACAAAGTTTTCTGTGAACTTAGTTTGTCGAGTGCTTGTGGGAAATGAGTTTGTCGCTTCACATGTTGAAGAT
>NW_021465203.1:0-322 GCF_001605985.2 Dendrobium catenatum
CTAGCTATATAAATTGTTTCTTATTTATATTTAAAGTTCACCAACACGTAATAAATTATGCTATATTATTCATTAAAATCTATAAATTCAGTTATGTCTAGTAATTATGTTTAAATTAAATTATTTATATTTAATTAAAGCTCGACTTTAATTTGAACTCAATAAGAAAACTAATCAGATAAGTTTGATCAATAAATAAAATAACTTGAATAATGTAATATTTGAATCGAAACCCTATCGGCATCTTCTATTGGACATTCTCTCGTGTGTTTCTTCCGACCAATTATGTTGAATATTTTTATCTATCTTAGATGGAATCCGT
>NW_021465204.1:0-237 GCF_001605985.2 Dendrobium catenatum
AAAATTTCCTCTACAACCTGTACCGATCATCCTGGACGATCTGACTTTGTCCGGACGAACCTGGAAGGAAAAACAGGTTTCACACACACACACACACTCTCTCTCTTTCTCTCTCTCTCTCTTGCCTCCTTCACTCCCTTTCTTTCTCTATTACCTCTTTCTCTCTCTCTCTTTCTCTTTTGCCTCTCACTTGCTCTCTCTCTCTCTCTATTTACTCTCTTGGTCTCTCTCTCTCTC
>NW_021465205.1:0-247 GCF_001605985.2 Dendrobium catenatum
ATTTTTCGACTAGGCATTTGACTCTTTGTGAGCTAGAGTTTATTTGAATTTATCCACCCCGGCAGACTGTTGCGGAGGGTGGATGGGTTTTGCTTTAAGTATGGATGGATAATTTCAATTTTAAGTATTTTGGAATTTTTTGGATGGATTTTGGCATTGTGGGTGGAGTTTGAAAGACATTTGAATATTTGGGAGATATTTTAAGATACATGGGAACCCCTCCGGTTGAGATCTGCATTCAACACGG
>NW_021465206.1:0-722 GCF_001605985.2 Dendrobium catenatum
CCAAACGGAAAGCGACATTGCGTCTGGAACGTCGTCGAGACTAAGAGTCTACATTTTATTTGATCAAATTCGATCGTTTGAGGTGACGTCGTAAATTTCAAAGGCGGTATAAATATGATGCGAAGGCACGCGTATCGTGGAAATTTGCCTCTACGGAGACGACATGACGTCCGATTGCCAAACAGAAAGCGACATTGTGTCCGGAACGTCGTCGGGATTAAGAGTCTACATTTTATTTGATCAAATTTGATCGTTTGAGGTGACGTCGTAAATTTCAAAGGCGGTCTAAATAGGGTTCAAAGGCACGCGTATCACGTAAATTTGCCTCTACGGAGATGACATGACGTCCGATTGCCAAACGAAAAGCGACATTGCGTCCGGAATGTCGTCAACATTAAAAGTCTACATCTTATTTGATTAAATTGGATCATTTGAGGTGGTGTCGTAAATCTCAAAGAACGATTCAGATATGTTACGAAGGCATGCATTACGAGGGAACGAAGCCTCGTCGTCGCCCAAACGATGTCCGATCTCAAAATGGACTACGCCGTTGTGACCGGGACATCATCAATACCCTAAATTCACTATAAATTTGTCTGTTCGACGAGTTTGACACGTTTAATGAGGCAAAAATACATGAAAAACGAGGAAATTACACGCGGATTGAGGCAATATTGACTTAGTGAATGACGTTTTGTCATCTCTGAAGTAGCTCATTAATG
>NW_021465207.1:0-247 GCF_001605985.2 Dendrobium catenatum
CATCGAGCAGGGCTCTGACATACAACCTCGGATAGGTTTTACATCCTTGGTGGATTCTCTCAACGTCTTCCACACAGGTTAACGTCATCGAGTAGGGCTCTGACATACAACCTCGGATAGGTCTTACATCCTTCGTGGATTCTCTCTCGACCTCTTCCACACAGGTTAACGTCATCGAGCAAGGCTCTGATATACAACCTCGGATAGGTTTTACATTCTTGGTGGATTCTCTCGATCTCTTCCATAC
>NW_021465208.1:0-284 GCF_001605985.2 Dendrobium catenatum
TTCTTCTCCTTTCTTGTGTCTCGAGGTGAATGTAGAAAAAATGTAAAGAATGTTCACAAAAGTAAAGGTTTCAAAAAAAGCAAGCAACAAATCAAGCCGGTGTTCAAGCCCGAAGAAAGGTACGTCTTTTATTTTCAGTAAATTTCAATTATTTTATTATTTTTTATTAAAAGTGCTTCTAATCCTTGTTTTTCCCTGTTTTCTGTTTATTTGCATGAACTGCGAGGAACGGTACCTGTCGAGTGGATAAAAGGACAAGGAGCTAATGACGTCAGTCGCCTCTA
>NW_021465209.1:0-259 GCF_001605985.2 Dendrobium catenatum
GCATGAGTTCAATCGAGTGATTGAAACAAGAAAAATGCTCATTATCCATAGATACTTCTCTATTTACAAAGATCCGAGAAGGATCTTCAAAATCGAGTCCATCCGTCAGAACCCTAGACGGGTTCGACGGCATAATCTAGCCAAAGCCAAAAGAATAGGAAAAAGAATGAAAAGGAAAGATGAAAATTGCAAACCGAAACAAATTTTTCGGAAAATCCAGCCGATCTCACGAAGAACTCCTCAAATCGCCTTGTCGTCG
>NW_021465210.1:0-508 GCF_001605985.2 Dendrobium catenatum
CAACAAATGTGGTACGCGTCTAGAGCGAATCACGTTTATTGTAAGCTGTTTGTCCTTGTAGATCTCTAGATATTTGTTCTAGATGTCACACAAGGATTTTCATTTAGTGGTTCTCTAAAATTTGCTTGGATGTCACACTACGATTTTTATTTAGTGGATCTCCAAAAATTTGCTTGGATGTCACACTAAAACTTTCTTTCTCCATAGATCTCTTGGATACATCAATAGATGGTTGAGATACAGATTTCTTCTGTCTTGTGCTTCGTGCTGTGGACATTGATGGAGAATCGCCTGATTTATCTTTGATGACTTGTCAGATGGTTTTTGTACCTTCGGCCCTATGCTTCTAGCTTTGGCGGGCTTGATGAAGGAGTAGATGTCGATGACCTAAACCCTTAGGTTTGTATCAGGTCGATGGCGAAAAATCATTAGTCCAGAGCTTTGTGCATAACGGACTTGTTGATGACAGATTCCACTTAGTTCAGCCTTGGGCTTTTCACGAACTTTG
>NW_021465211.1:0-820 GCF_001605985.2 Dendrobium catenatum
TTAACGTCGTCGAGCAAAGGATCCGACATACAACCTCAGATAGGTCTCACATCCTTGGTGGATCAAATATAGGATAACATCATCGAGCAAAGGCTCTGACATGCAACCTCAGATAGGTCTTACATCCTTGGTTAACGTTGCTAGAATGTCGTCAATGGACTTCCATCTGACTTCTCCATAATGTTAAAGTTCTACCCGATTTTGAATTTCCTCCTGTCGCTGAACTTTTGCCTTGCAGGACTTTCGCCGGACTAATATCCGTCGTCGGACTTCTGTTTGTCGATGGACTTTTGTCGGTCTTCTTCCTGACTCAACATTTCTATCTGACGCCGAACTTCCTCCTACCATCAAACTTCTACTCGACGTTGAACTTCTACTCGTCGTCGGACTTCTGCTCGTCGACGAACTTTCGTCGGTCTTCTATCCGACGTTGTACTTCTACCCGACGTCGGACTTTTGCTCGTCAGCGGACTTCTACTCGTCGTCAGACTCCTGCTCATCGACGAATTTTTGTTGGTCTTCTACCCGACGTCGGATTTCTGTTCGTCAGCGGACTCCTACTCGTTGTCAGACTTCTGCTCGTCGACGAATTCTCGTCGGTCTTCTACCCGACGTCGGACTTCTGCTCATCAGCGGACTTCTACTCATCGTCAGAGTCCTGCTCGTCGACGAATTTTTGTCGGTCTTCTACCCGACGTTGAACTTCTACCCGACATCGGACTTCTGCTCGTCAGCGGACTTCTACTCGTCGTCATACTCCTGCTCGTCGACGAATTTTCGTCTGTCTTCTACCCGACGTTGAACTTCTACCCGACGTCGG
>NW_021465212.1:0-250 GCF_001605985.2 Dendrobium catenatum
CCCGTCTTTGATGAAGAAGAAGGAGAAGATGCCCCAGCCGCAGCTCCAGCTCGACCACGACGCCATGCCGCACCCCGAGCACCTGCACCAGCACACCCTGATGATGATTTAGTCACCCGCTTCGACCAGCTGCAGACTCGTCTCGACATGCATATTCAAGAACAACATCAGCAACACGAGACTGATATGCAATGGTTTGGAAAGCATTTTACGGCAATTGATCACCGCTTCGATGCTCTATTTCAATATT
>NW_021465213.1:0-234 GCF_001605985.2 Dendrobium catenatum
AATTGATAATTAATTACTAATTATTAATTAATTATAATAAATAAATTAATTAAAGATAATTAATAATTATTACAATTAGTTTAAATCCAATTTTGTTGGATTTGATCGAAAAAGCGCTCGGAGGGGAGAAAGTTAATCTCACTGGCAACGAGCTCCTGTTCTTGTTCCGATCAAAATGGCGTAGCCTCCAATCTGATAGGGAAAGTCGTCGGGGAAGCCAAGCCGAAGAAGCGC
>NW_021465214.1:0-271 GCF_001605985.2 Dendrobium catenatum
TTAGCAGAATGCCACCTCTTTATGTGACGAAACCATCTAAGACAACTTTTTCTAGTCTTATCTTCCATAGGTTCTACTCTTGATGAGGACATCAGTCCAAGATTTCGACATGTGTACCATCGTCGGAGTCGTAGATCGACGGCTACGATCCAGAGTCTGTACTTTTGATAGAAGTTGTATTTTATTTATTTTTCTTTTTCTATTTTCCTAGTTTGCCCCTATGGATAGTGAGTTGCTATTGTATCCCCCAGGGCATTTATGTCTTTTTGCT
>NW_021465215.1:0-343 GCF_001605985.2 Dendrobium catenatum
TGCAGTGATGTTTGCAAATGGGCACATGAACATAAAACATTTATAATTAATATGGGATTTTTATATATGTGATAGAGTTTTGTTGATATTTTTTTGTTAAAATCTGTACTTTAGAATATTGTTTGTAGTGACTTGAATTTTTCAACTCTTCACCTTCTACCAATTATTAAATATCAAAATCTTTGCAATTTACAACTCTTGTCCTTGCTAATTATTAAATCACGATTTCACATTATGCTAATAAACTTTATGTTAATATTTGGTGCAAGAAATCATAAGAGACATCACATTTTTTTCGTAGAAATCCCTAAAAAGGGAAAAAATCACGGGGCTTGCCCTAATT
>NW_021465216.1:0-2704 GCF_001605985.2 Dendrobium catenatum
ACCATAATCATGATGAATCGGTATAGCAAGACTTTAAATACTTTGCAATTATATATTGAATATTTAATAGAAATATTATAGTTTTTTATATAAGTATCTTAGCGATCAATTATTTTTATCATCTCTTGAACCAAAAAAAAAATTTCTTTCAAGTGAATATCATACCCTTTCTTTAATAATTAATCCAATCACAAAATGTTATTTTTTATATTAGGTATCAAGTAAACATTTGAGAAGAATAATGGCTTCCACTCTTCAAGAATATAAGATTTTTTTTACCTTTGCTTGCAATCATTATTTTGGATTCATTTCCACATAAGATGTTTCCTCTTATTACTTTATTAAGCTCAACAAACATGCCACTTTCTCCAAACTTGTGATAGTTTACAATAGCATTGGGGTACCATTTATTTGCTTTTAATTCACCTTTATCCTTGTATACTAAAAAAAAGGTTCTTTCATCTCCACTACTCTCTTCTATAAAATTGCCATTTTTCTTAATTTTTCTTATACTCTAAAATAAGAAGCATAATTATTGAAAATCTTATCATTATAGATCTTTATATGAAACTCGTCATACCTAAACCATAAATTGCATCTTTAATGTTCTCTTGATGTTTATATAGTTTTACTCTTATTTATATTATTTAAGTTGCTAGATTTATTGTTGTTTCCATCCCTTCTTTTTTCTCCCTTGTCCATAGCCACATCCTTTTCTATGTTCTCTACCTCTTTGGCATCTATTATTGGTTTATCTATGAATGACACTTGACCTTACTAGCAAGCTAACTATGATAAAAGGGCCTAAGAATTTGTATAAGAATGGAGAGAGTAGTCCACTATCAAGAATCAATTGTACAAATACTCAAGATGCCAAAGATCCCACGAGCTAAAAAGATTAAAAGATTTCAAATGCTCCCCTTACCCTTTATTTATAAGGATATGAGGGCTATATGTAATACTACATATATAAATAAATATAAAATAAAATGCTTTATAAACTCTCAATACAAACTATCCTGGACATGTGTCATCCTCTTACAAGCTGGATGGAGAATGACTTTGTAAGAATTTGATAATCTATCTTGGGGAAAACACAATAGTGTTGAGTATGCATGGGTGAGTCCAGTAGTATTGACTATGTATAGATGAGTTTGTTAGTAAGTATTGAGTAGAAGGGACCTATGGCTGGTGGAAATGCTGAAGTTGCTAACAACTTGCACTAGAGTTATGGATCTCCTAAAGAAGGAAGGTGAATGAATTAGTGTTGTAGAGAATGTGGGCTCCGTGGTTGAATGATTTTGTCATGACAAGCTATGACAATCCAACCCAATATGACCCACATATAGGACATGTCATATAATATTAAATGATTATAGACTAAGACCAAAGTTGACCTCGTTTTTGTCTTGATTTTCCCTCGAGCATGTTCGAGCGAGTTGATCAAGTCTCGTCGAGCTCTATTCAATTCGAATCGACATCAATTTGAGTTTTGTTGCTATTAAATTAGTGTAATCGACCCGCATCGCCTGATTTGAGTCGAATTGAATTCAATTTTAAACCCAAGTTTGACATGGATTAACTCAATTAGTTTTGGCTTAGTGCCAATTTGCTTTTAAAGAAATTTGAATTATTTTTTAGATCAGGCCCTTTGATCCGACGGCCCCGATCTCCCTGCTCTTCTTCTAGTGCCCTAACCGAGGCCAAAAGGCCTCCATGACACAGGCCGCTCTGGCTCTCTCCCGTCTCCCTCTCGGTTCGCAGAGGCCTCAAGCCCCTTCCCGGTTCCTTCATTCGCGAACTCCAGAAGAAGCCGAAGATCTCTCTCCTATTACCTCACCCTCCCGTTTGCTGAAGCCTGGACGGACAAAGAGAGCCTTCCCTCACTCTCAGTTTGCAGAAGCAAGGAGGCGGAACTCCTTCTCTACTCCCGACCTCCCTCTCTCTCTATCTCTCGATTTTTGGCACAGCCCGATCCCTCTCCCTCTCTGTTCCTTCCGTCCGGAGCAAGGGAAACCCACGCTAAGAAGCAAGGAGGAGCCCAAGCCCTGACCAACCCCGGCTCTCTCTCTTTCTCACTCTTGTTCGAAAGAAATCCAGACCGGGAGATCCCCGATCTCGCCCAGCCCCTCTCCCCGTCTCCTCTAGTTCGCAAATCCGAGGAGAACCGAAGCCTCACACACCCGATCTCTCTCTCTCTCGCGTGATTCCAGGCGGACACAAACACTCCGCCGACGCCCCCTCTGTCTGGCTCTCCAGATTTGATTCGCAGAAGCCAAGGGCTCTCGGCTCTCCCTCCATCACGATTTCTTGTTCGCAAAACTCATAGGGGCGACGCCAAATCCCCTTGACCTCTTCTACCTTAGCCGACGTGGAGATCTCGTTCTGTCTCTAGCATTCGCAAACCTAGTTCGGGACCTCCGTCCGATCCCGCATCCAGGTACCCGAACCTCCTATTATGCCGCCCTCTCCAGACCGACCCGACGATTTCCTCACGCCTCGTCACCCCGTTCGTGCAGACTGCAGCCGAGAGCATCTCCTCTCACAGCAGGTATACCTCCTTCTTCTTTTTCCTCGTTGAACATTACATTAGATGAAATTTAGAAGAATGAGAAGTCTGTAGCCTACCTTGCAAATGGGTTGCTATGCAAATGAGATCAACCATTCTGATGAAGTTTCTTGATACGAATGGTTATGTGGTTAA
>NW_021465217.1:0-203 GCF_001605985.2 Dendrobium catenatum
TTCAACGGTAAAGAAATTGCATTATTGCAAATCAATACTTATTAGAATATCATTAGAATATAGAGAGATAATGTACAATAACATGTAAAGAATATAGTTCATAAAGCTAAAAGTTGCAAAATATTGAAATTAAGATTTTGTTTGGAACAATTTAAGCTTTTTTATTTTTATTTTTCAAAGTTAATTTGTCAACCAAAGTTTCA
>NW_021465218.1:0-237 GCF_001605985.2 Dendrobium catenatum
GGTTACCACACAGAATAATTTTTCTACTCACAAACACGGTGGAAGCTAAGCCCTTTCTCGACAGCAAAGGAGGGTTGAAACATCTTCTCAATAAAATATTGTGTTTGCTAAGATTTGTTGTGACTTTTAGGTGGCTGCGTAATCCATCACAATTTTTATTTGTATAAAAAAATTAATTTACTTTGTTATTATAATGCTATAATATATAAATAATTAAATTTATGTATTAAAAATATT
>NW_021465219.1:0-225 GCF_001605985.2 Dendrobium catenatum
TGATGTATGTTGTTATAATACTAAAAATAAATCTCAACTTAAATTTTGTTTGGGATAATTTTTTTATTATTTTCAATAACAAAATTTTAACTAAAATTTTGTTACAAGCTATAAAAAATAGTGGCCAAAATCTATTTAAAACAAAACCTTAATTTTAGCTATTTTGATTGTTAAAATAGCTAAAATGTATGTAATGAGGACTTTCATGCTGTAGAGAAGGTTATA
>NW_021465220.1:0-298 GCF_001605985.2 Dendrobium catenatum
ATCATCGGGGTATTTGGGGTCATTTTCATTTAAAGCTTGAACCTTGTCGACTCTGTCTGGTTGTCGACAGAGGATCGGGTTTCGTATTCTTTATGCCCTTGATAGTGAATTCTTATTATTTAGGCCTTGAAGGCCTAATATGAATGTATTAAGATAAATATGGCGGTCGTCATAATCGTATATTTGTTTGTTGGTTCAAACCCTGTCGACTTCTATTGACCCGTATAGAAGGATCAATTTCAAATCGGAATTCATTTGTCAACCCGCACAGCATCCCTAGACGTCACGTGTGTACCAA
>NW_021465221.1:0-325 GCF_001605985.2 Dendrobium catenatum
AAACACAATCACAAACCAAAATCACCACAATGAAAATCAAAGACTGGAAGAATTAAATGCGAAAGATTAATAAGTAAAGAACACATAAATTTTTAATCATTTATAATTGGCAATAACCTTCATCCTCTTCCAAAAGGATTAAAACATTATTTGATAGCCAAGTATATATAACAAAACTACATGACAAGAAATAAAAGTAAATATGCTATAAAATTAATTGTAATATGAATCAAACCATTCCAAACATATAATGATGAAGACATGACAACCATATAGGGTGGAGAAAGAGGTAAGAGCTTGAAAAGAAAGAAAATAAGAAGAAGAA
>NW_021465222.1:0-404 GCF_001605985.2 Dendrobium catenatum
AAAAAGAAATCAAGTAAAGAAATAAATTCATTTGGGCTGATCAAAGGCAAGCTTAGAGGGAAGAAATATAGAATACATGGTGAAAGTGTTGGTGGTACTTCACCATTCATCTCATAAAAAAGACTGAATGATTATTGAAGGTATGTATCATGAGTAGTTTGGACTCATCTGGATGGATGTGATTAGTCATTCAATTGTTAGTATAGTCTTTAATAAGAAGTTTATTCTTGTTAAGACTATATAATATAAAGATGGCTGTCTTGAAGGTTAAAGTTTGGCTTATTTGAAGACGATTGATGTGGAGATCCAAAAGTCATGAAAGCATAAAGATCCTAGAGTTTATTTTATGTTTTTTACTTTTATTAGTTGTTATGGTAATTGTTATTTTAGTTTTAAATTAAGCA
>NW_021465223.1:0-307 GCF_001605985.2 Dendrobium catenatum
TGTTTTATGGTTTATCTATCTTGACATCTTTTTTTTTATTTCTTTTGTTTGGGTGGAGGCACCTTCTCCATGTCATAAGACTGGTTTAGCTTTATGTGCTTAGTTTTTCATACATTTGAAGAACATGTATTAACATTTTGTTCTCGTTGCAGAGCTGAAATACTTGATAGTCACTTATCTATCTTTGTGTTCCAGATTAATAATGACAGAGGATTTGTTAAATTTTGAAGAAGACGAAGTACTTGATGATATGTCAGAAGTTAATGAGCTTAAAGGAGTGGCAGAATTTACTCGTATAATACTCACA
>NW_021465224.1:0-245 GCF_001605985.2 Dendrobium catenatum
GAAAGTTTTTTATATATGATTTTTCGATAAAAAACTTTATTTTCTTATCCAATATTTTTTAAACTATCTTTTACAGAAATACAAAAAAACCAAACGAAGCCTAAGCCTATGAAAAATCGGATCAAATATGAAACACAAAAAAAATTCTTTAATGATTCATTTGAAATTATTTAAATATAAACTATATTAAATAATAATAATTGATACGACATCACAAAATCATCTTGATCGGGCACGAATCTCAA
>NW_021465225.1:0-430 GCF_001605985.2 Dendrobium catenatum
CCAAAGAGTATAGGTTCTAGGATTAATGTTGGCAAGAAAAAGAGGTTAAAGAATAAATTCAATGGACGAAGAAGGATAGAGGAACATAGTCAACAAGCAATAGAAGTAGTACGGACTATAGTTGGGTGACAATGGTTAAAATATTATAGATGAAAATTTGTGAAGTTCAGAGGACTATTGTTGGTAGGTTATGAAGATTGGAGGATTTAGGAGAATAAGAGATGGAGGTCAAAATTAACCTAATCAATTAATGGTGGTTAGAGGATTCTTATTGAGAAATAGTGGTCAAGGACCATAATTGGGCAATAGTAGTTTGAGGAATGTTGTCATGTGATGGTTATTTGAGGATCATAATCAGAAAATAATGGTCTAAGTGCTAAATCTAAAAGTCCACTGATGTTAGAAGGATCATATTCAAGCGATGGTGGTT
>NW_021465226.1:0-1180 GCF_001605985.2 Dendrobium catenatum
ATTGCAAACCACAGGACATTCGAGAGAATGTATTTTTTCATCCCCATTTAGTTGATGCTCCTATGAACCCTGAACCTGCGATTGCTGCTAGCATGGTTATAATAACTTTCTAAGGGTTATTCTGATGTTGTGGTTCAAGAAAATGTGAAAAATTTATTCTTAATGACAACAAATCTTATGTTTACACATGTTAATGATGGTGTTGGTACTATTATTGCTTTTCGTACTTTGATTAGTGAAGCTTTTATTAATGCAATGGTTGATAAAACTTTAGTTACTTTTGTTTCCAATTGTGTAAATAGCCAACTTGTCATTTTTCCTAATTTACCGATCGAACCGAGTTAGTGAGAATGTCGTTATTTTCCCCTCCAATAATGTTGGGTTGGGGGATACAAATTCAATAGCTACTATTAGTCTTTTAACTCATGCAATGGCTATTGTGGTTAACCCCTCAGAGATCAAAGCGACTCATATGAATGATTCTAATTATATATGTCTCTAATCTGGATCCCATTATTGGTATTCCTTTTTCACATATATATGATGAATCTTTAATTTCTATGAATTTAGGACATCAATAATTAAAGGAAATTTCTATTAAAAATTTTGTTGACCAGTCAAACTGGTTAGATTTTGAACGGTCATAAATTACTAAGTCTAGAGGAATTATTAATGTGGAAAGCTGTTTGGATCTACAAGATGGTTCATGTCTAAATATTATCAATATTGATAAAGAATGATTCTTTACTATGCTCATTACGAAAAATTCTTAGATGTAAATATTTAAATATGCAATTAACAATTCTTCTAATTCTAAAACTACTCCTACCTTTCCTTTTAATGGATAGTGCTTTTCCTTTGTTTGTTGCGGCTGAACTTGTATGCCTCTTGGTTTATTTCACGGTTGGCTTACAGTTTAAGAAGTAGGTTTATTTTTTCTGTTGATTGTTGACCGTTGTTTTGAAATAAAAATAGAAAAGAAAAAAATCAATCAAATCCTTACCTACCCTGAAGCTCACACAATCTCGCACGTCGCACGACCTCCTCCCACGTCGTCGCTGCTCTTCCCACGACCTTCACATAAGGCTCGCACGAATCGCTCGAGTCGTTAAATTCTGAAGTAAATGAGAGAGCAAAGCTCTCGTTGCCTTGTTCCGCTCTCTCACTCCCGTCACTGCTT
>NW_021465227.1:0-207 GCF_001605985.2 Dendrobium catenatum
TTCAGTATCAATAAGCAATCAATAATCAATATTAGAGAAATCATATCAATAATCATAGGCATATCGATTCAATCTATCAATTTCAGTCAAATCAGGAATCATACAAAAATCGGGCAGAGTAACAGTAGTCTATCGAATTTACATAAAAATCCTGCAAAAAGACAAATTCTTAATTTCTCCAAATTACAACAGAATAACCACGGCATC
>NW_021465228.1:0-315 GCF_001605985.2 Dendrobium catenatum
CCTTCAGCATAATCTTATCTGAAGTGAGCTTTAAGTAACCAAGGGAGAGACTCTGTAGGATAGCATGATTAAGGATATTAACTGAAGCTCCTTGGTCAATGAGAACCCTGTTCAACTCATAATCATTTACTTCAGTGGTGACGTACAAGGGACGGTTGTGATCAGAAGTTCCTAACAGAAGATCCTGGTCTGAAAAGGTAATGCATGGCATCTCTCTCAAATAGCTTGCATTCTTAACTGACTCAGTGGCAAAGAAGGCTTGATAAGACTCTGGTTGAAGCAAAGCTTTCACCAAAGTCTCTCTCAAGTCGGAAG
>NW_021465229.1:0-284 GCF_001605985.2 Dendrobium catenatum
GTGAAATCCCTTCCACATCATCTTTTTTTACAACCATCATATATGTGGCACTTGTGCACTAACACAATGAAATCTAGTGATTAAGACGCCTTTGATCAAAAGACTTTAAATGGAGTACTTATGGGGACCACTACTATTGGGTCCTTTGTAGACAGTAATGAAAAATGGAGTTCAAAGTTGGAGGAAGGATAATGTGTCCTAATCTTAGGGCCTATTTTAACCATTTTTTTACTTTTATTTGGAACCAACCCAGTTAGTCAAGTGGCCCGTCATCCCGATTGTCA
>NW_021465230.1:0-328 GCF_001605985.2 Dendrobium catenatum
GAAAAGCAGCCGGTGTTTTAAAAAACCGCCAGAAAATAAGTGTTAATCACCGACAAAAACTGCCGGTAATGAGGATTTTCTTGTAGTGTCTACTTATAAAATCATTATCATGCTAATTAGTTCATAATGTTATAATTAAATAAATAGACACTTAACATGTCCTTCAATAGAGAAATAAAGGTATAACAATAAATAGGGGGACTTACATATATGGAATTCAAAATATTATGATTTACATATTTACATCATATAACACTGTTAATGGTGATAAATGATCTAGCAAGACACTCTTGGAGCATAAAGAGGGAAGAGGTAAGTTAACTTTACC
>NW_021465231.1:0-248 GCF_001605985.2 Dendrobium catenatum
AAAAGGAGATGATAAATACAAATGCTTGCTTTTGCATTTTGAAAAGATGGAATTAGCCCTCTTATAATACTAGTTGGTGATGCTAATGAATTATTGGGCTGATGCCTTTAACTTTCCCACCATAGAAAAATGTATGACGGGGGTGGATGGGGAGCTCAATTCCTTTCAGTTATCTATTGTACTAATGGGGGATCTATCAATAAGTTGTTAGTTATGTTTATGTTTAAAAGATAATTCTCAAAGTGATG
>NW_021465232.1:0-282 GCF_001605985.2 Dendrobium catenatum
ATCTTGAGATAGAAGAAGAGCCAGTTATAGAGTCTTAATCAGATCCTAACCCGAAACATATAGAAATCATTGCTCTTCTGGATTCTGATGAATTATTTGATATGGCTGAGTACAAGGGATACTTACCCCTCGATCCTAAGTCAGTTGGGGATAGACCAGTCGAGGAGCTAGTTCAAGAAATAAGAAATATCCTGTTAAACAAAGAGGGAATGGCTTCTTTTGATCCAGACCTGGATGACATACTCGGAGAGGAAGATGATTATGTTGGTAGCATCTCCATGG
>NW_021465233.1:0-1172 GCF_001605985.2 Dendrobium catenatum
CTAAAAGATTTTTATTTTTGGTAACATCATCCGGGATAATATTTATATCATCCTGGACGATCTGACAAAAGTAGAAACCTAATTAGGGCATTCTCATTAAATCAGCCATCTTTATGCAAAACAAATCGTCCTGGATGATTTTGTATCGGCTAGGATGATCGGCTCAATTTAGAAAGAATCTGCAGCCATATCTACTTAGGAAATTATTATTTTTGGATATCGGCCTGGTGGATCGGCCTGGACTATAAAATATCGTCCAGGATGAAACAGGAGAATTTTTCCAAAATTTCTAAGGCAGTTTTGGAAAGTAATTAATGGGGATTTCGTCCGGGCCGATCGCTAGATCGTCCGAGACGATTAAACATCATCCAACTTCATTTCAGAGCAATATTCAGGACGATTTTCCTCATATTTGAACTAATCGGCCAGGACGATATGTCTATCGTCCTTGACAATAAAGACGGCAACTTGCATTAATGAGCTCGTTTTGAGAGCTTCTATTTAAGCTACGATAAGGCACTTTGTAAGTGTCTTTGGCAGCCATTGTAGCTTCGTTCTTGAGGGGAAAACTTGAAGAGAAAGCTTGAAAGGGAGTGAGGAAATGGTGGAGTTTGAGAGAGGGAGAAGATCCTGTGAGGGGGGGACTCAAGGGAGTGTGGTGGGGGATCCACACGGTTGCTCAGGCAAGCTCACACCTGAATACCGTTAGATTCAAGGCTTATCTCGAGGGAAGTTCACCAAAGAAGAAGATCTCTTTGGCGTCAAAGGACCCGGCGACTCCGCCGCACCGGGGAAGGTGGAAGTGATTTTGTAAGGGCTTCTCCGCCTAGCTGTGTGTGCTAATGGAGAGACACTTTTGTAGTGCAATACTTGGAGGGTGCCTCCAAGGAGTGGACGTAGGTCAATGTTTGACCGAACCACTATAAATTCGGTGTGTTCTTTTCTTATTATTGCTTCCACAAACTTTTTTTCTTCGGCACTTTGATTTCTGTGGTGAATTTGGTTTGAGTTTTATTTTTGGTTTTCAAGTTATCCAATCCACCTCTTCTCTTTGTTAGCATTGGGCCAGTTCATGAGGGCTTAACATTCCTAACAAACTTTAAAGTGAGTTCAGAGCACTTTCTAGTGTCATCTGAGCACTTTCATGTAAGGGGCGGCCAAAGATGGAAGCC
>NW_021465234.1:0-212 GCF_001605985.2 Dendrobium catenatum
GGTGGTCTGGTGATTGAATATCCTTCTGCAATATTACAATTAGAAAAGTTAGTCATGGATCAAAAATTCAAAAGCTTTTAAAAACTTATTTTATAAACCTGGCTCTGATACCAATTGAAAGTGCTCTGATACCACTTGAAAGTGCCCAAATGACACTTGAAAGTTCGTTAGGGAAGTTAAGCCCTTATGAACTGGCCCAAGGCTAACAAAGA
>NW_021465235.1:0-975 GCF_001605985.2 Dendrobium catenatum
TTCTCAAAATATGACAGTTTTATTCTTCGTAATCATTCTACCTCAAGATAGCTCATCTGTCTGCAACGTCTGAGCTAACCAATTGCTCAGGCTCCGCGCAAGATTCAGATTGAGCTATAATCACACAGTATTTATAGTTTTGATCTCAAAATAAACGAGAACGTACAAGCCATTAGCGCTCATGTAAAAAATGTCATTTGAATTTCCTCTCGTTAGTTGTCCCTGGAGGAGCATCAGGAGCACAACCTGGACCCTTCAAAGGTGGAAAATAGTGCTTTATTGGGTTTGTGGCCGGCGCTGGTGGGCTAATAACAGTTCTTCCTCCAAGTCTCCTCCCCTTTTCTTCAACGATATCTACAAAACGAATTAAAAAAAAAAAAAGTTCTCCAGCTAAAAAATATCACTAGATGAATAATGAATGAACAGGTTAAGAATGATTGCAGTGGAAATCTTATAACCTCCATTAGCGAATTGAAATTGGATTGTGAGAGAGGAAGCTATCAGGAAGAATAGAACGCAAGCTAGGATAGAGAAGGGATGGCCCATTTTGATCTTCCTTCCAGCTCACAATTCATTTGATGCAATCTATACTCTCCGTTAAAGTATTGAATGTGATACGAAACAAATAGGTAGGTCTACCTGCTAAAAACGCGTGAGCAAGTTTGCTGAAGAATTCATGGCCAGCATTAAAGATGAATCGTTTTTTTTTTTATTTCAAAAACGATATATTATATTAATAATAATCAAGAATATAGAAAATTATTATTTGGTTACAGATGAGAGATTAATTAATAGTAAAATGATAAAAAAAATTAACAATATCTCAAATAAAAAATACAGAGAGACAAGCTATTGAATTTAAGAAAGGATATGTTGACAAAATAAGACTTATAAGACAGTATATTTAGGCCTCTGGCTAGGACGACATTATAATTGTTTTTTAAAACATTTTTTTAGTATAACTATTTTTTAATT
>NW_021465236.1:0-345 GCF_001605985.2 Dendrobium catenatum
TGGTCAGCGAGTCTCCCATATATTTATTTATTACAAACTGATTTATTTTGAATTATCTTATTTTTCAAGAAAAATTTATATTTATATAATTATTTTAAATTATTTTGAAATTACTTATAATTAAATCCCCTAATTTTGGGAGATCTGCTATTCGATGAAATTTTAGACATGGGTTCTATGAATGAAGAGCAAATCATGGGTGAGTGGGTTAGTGGGTGATTGGATCCCAATCATTCACTAATCACTGCATTAGGTGTCTTTTATTTCTTATTATTCGTAGAATGCATGTATAGGATTGCACCACGAGCACTTAGCCTAGGCTCTCCTAGATTTAAGGACATGGTG
>NW_021465237.1:0-303 GCF_001605985.2 Dendrobium catenatum
ATGTGTTCTTTATTACTGCTTTCGCATTTAATTTTTGCACTTTAAATTTCTGTGGTGAATCTTGGTTTTTATTTTAAGATTATGTTTTGATCAAAAGATTTTTTAAAATACTAATTCACCCAACTCTTAGTTAGCCTTAGGACTAGTTCATAAGGGCATAACATTCCTAACAAACTTTCAAGTGGTATTAGAGTGGGATTCATAAAATTTAGTTTTTGAAAACTTTTGAATTTTGATCGATGGCTAACTTTGGTAATCATAATACAACGAAAGGATATTATATTACATGACCCCCTTTGTTAG
>NW_021465238.1:0-1199 GCF_001605985.2 Dendrobium catenatum
ATACTTAGCCACAAATTCTGCTACACTTTTCTTCATCTCTGGCAACCAAAAATATTCCTTCAAATCTTGGTACATCTAGTTACTACCTGGGTGAATGGTATAACTTGAATAGTGAGCTTCTTGAAGGATGTCCTTCCTCAAATCTCCAACATTAGGGTTACAAATTTTGCCTCTATATCGTAGTAGCTCATCCTCATCGAGCTCAAACTCCTCCACATGACCAACCTTCACCAAATTTAGGATTTTCTAAAATTCTGTATCTTGTGGCAAAGCTTCCCTTATCCTATCATTCATGGTGGATTGAATGATCATCTGATTCAAAGCAACAAACTCTGCATCATTGGGCTGAAGTACAAAAATCTGTAGCTTCTCTAGATCTCTTACCAACTCTTGTTGTTGTATAATCATCCAACTGGCACTACTAGAAGTCTTCCTACTTAAGGCATCTGCTACAACATTTGCCTTGCCTGGATGATATTGGATATCCAAATCGTAGTCCTTGATAAGCTCCAACCATCTCCTCTGCCTCAAATTCAACTCTTTTTGTGTGAAGATGTATTTCAAACTTTAATGATCCGTAAATACTTCACACTTTACCCCATACAAGTAATGTCTCCATATCTTTAAAGCAAAAACCACTGCAGCTAACTCCAGATCATGGGTTGGATAGTTTCTTTCATGGTTCTTCAGTTGCCTTGAAGCATAAGCAACAACCCTTCCATTCTGCATCAATACACAACCCAATCCTTTGTGAGAGGCATCACTATAAAGTTGAAATCCATCCGTCCCTGAAGGAATGGTAAGCACTGGAGCAGTCATCAAACATTGTTTCAATCTCTAAAAAGCCTCTTCACATTAATCTGTCCATACAAATTTCACTGCCTTTTGGGTCAATCTAGATAATGGCATAGTTATTCGAGAAAACCCCTCAACAAATCTTATATAATAACCAGCTAAACCCAAAAAGCTCCTGATCTCCGTCACAGTAGTGGGTCGTGGCCAATCTGCTATAGCTTGTACCTTGTGCTGATCCACAGAGATCTCTCCATTGCCAATCACATGACCCAAAAAGTTCACACTTTTCAACCAAAACTCACATTTGGAGAACTTAGCATACAAATCATTATCTTTTAAAGTATTCAATACCGACCTTAAATGATTTGCATGCATCCTTTCATCTGGGGAGTAAACACGTATGT
>NW_021465239.1:0-211 GCF_001605985.2 Dendrobium catenatum
AACTAAGTGCAATGGAGAAATGTTGTCACAACTTCCATTTTTTATTAAAAAAAATGAATACTAAAACATTTATGATAGTTTTTTTACTGTTTTTAAAATAACTTTTTAATGCAAAAAATTTTAATTCAAAAAGTTTTTGTATAAAAAATTGCTTTAGAAAGCAATCTAAAAGTTATCCCAAACGAAACATTATTATTATTATTTTGGGTAT
>NW_021465240.1:0-327 GCF_001605985.2 Dendrobium catenatum
GGTTAAAGTTGTCTAAAAGTCTGGATTTGTTAAGGCTCAAAAGGGGATTTTCGTTAAAATTTAAATATTAATAGATTAAGAATTTTAATTAAACATATTTTAAAAGTTAATTGATTGCAACCTTTGTTTCGCACCGAGGCCGTGAAGTTTATTTCACCTTCCTTGGGGCTAAGCTAATAGCCTCGTAGGCCTAGGTTACCTAGTAGCAATCGGGGTTAATTAAGTTATTTTAAATTGGTTGAAATTAAAAAAGTGAATTAATATTAGGGGAATTGATTACTGATTTTAATTTGTTGGTTGAGAATTTAATGACCTATTAGAAGAATT
>NW_021465241.1:0-208 GCF_001605985.2 Dendrobium catenatum
TTTAAAAATTAATTATTTGGAAAATTTATCATATGCTGCTTTGCAAAAACTAAAAAAAAATAGAAAATTTAAAAAACAAAAATTTTTTGTTTGGTTTTATCTTTTATTTTTTTTTCGTTGTTGTTTTTAGATTGGTTTTCTTGTTTGTGGGCTCTCTCTGATCATCTCTATCTGTTGACCTCATTTTTGTATGAGGTCACTAGGATCC
>NW_021465242.1:0-1586 GCF_001605985.2 Dendrobium catenatum
TGGAGGCAAAAAGGTGTATTACCTTAAAGTGAATCTCGCTTTAAATCAGAATGCGAGAGGGAGTTATTTTGGCAGAGGAAAAACAAGGAAAAGATTCCTCATTTGCTTTTGATAGGAAGTTTTCAGAGGCATTTCTATGAGGTTTCTTAGCCAACACCTTTTGCCTTTTGCTTGAGGAGGCCATTGTTGATTTGAAGTTGAAAAGGATTGAAAGTGAAGTTTAGAGATGTGATTGTTGAGTTAGAAAGCCTTCTTATTTAAAGAAAAATGATACGTTCGTCTTGGACGAAAAAAGTTCGTCCTGGATGAAAATTATCGTTCGTCTGGACGAAAAAATTTCGTACAGACGATCTAATTCATCCAAAATGTAATGGCTTTTTGTAATCAACACAAATTACGATACGTCCCTTCGTACAGGCTTTTTGACATGACCGATCATACAGACGAAAAATTTTTGTACAGACGATCAAAAATTAATTTGTTTTAATGTCAGTTGAAAACTGTCCCCTACAATGAAACGACGTCTGTTCGTCTGGACGAACAAAAAGTTCGTATGGACGAACTTTATAATTAAAACTGTCTTATCCACTCAACCGCTGCATTCAATCGTCTCGACGTTTGAGAGAAAAAAAAATTTTCATCCTGGACGATCATCAGATCGTACAGACGAACTAATTAAAAACTACTCTCAAAACGGTTAAAATTCTCGCAAACTGAATTTTGCACACATCGTCCAGTACGAAAATTACGTCCCGGACGATTTTTACACAATTTGGTATTTTTGAATTTTTATTAAACTAAAACAAACTAAACATTCAAAACATAGAAAACAAAGACAAAACCACAGACTTTAAAATAAACTCATTCAAAACACACAAAAATCACAAAATTCAAAACAAAAACAAATAAATTACGGAAACATAAATGTCAATGTTGCAAAGACATCTTTATTTAGGCATTCAAATCAATAACACCAAGCCTTTTTCTTAATGTACTGATGGTATCAAAGGCTAAAGGTTTTGTAAAAATGTCTGCAAGTTGATTTTTCAGTTGAAACATGTGTGAGTTCAATTTCTCCCTTGGATACATGATCCCTTATGAAATGATGCCTTATATCAATGTGTTTGGTTCAAGAGTGTTGAATAGGATTTTTGGAAATGCAAATAGCACTAGTATTGTCACAATAAATTGGAATAGTGCCTACAGTTAATCCTAAATCAATCAACTGTTGTTTTAACCAAAGTACTTGTGCCACACAACTTCCTAGTGCAATGTATTCTGCTTATGTAGTAGATAGGGCTACTGAATTTTGCTTTCTAGTGGACCAAGAAACTAATGAATTTCCATTGAATTGACATGTTCCATAAGTGTTTTTCCTATTCACTCTACAGCCTGCAAAGTCAGAATCTGAATAACTAATAATTTGAAATGAAGAGCTAAACTTAGGATACCAAATTTCTAAATTTTGAGTTCCTAGTAAGTATCTTAAAATCCTTTTCACTGCTGTCAAATGTGATTCTTTTGGATCTGAATGAAATCTAGCACATATGCAAACACTGAACATTATATCTGGTTGGCTAGCAGTC
>NW_021465243.1:0-278 GCF_001605985.2 Dendrobium catenatum
GGCGGTCGACGAAGATCGACGCCGAATAAGATGGGCGGTCGACGAAGATTGCCACCGAAGGAGATGGGCGATCGACGACGATCGACGCCGAAGAAGACGGGAGATCGTTGACTATCCGCCTCTCGAGCTTCCACTCCAATGGCGTGATCCGCCGCCGGAATACCCTCCCCTAGAACTTCCACTCAAATGGAGAGATCCCCCGCGGGCTGTCGACCGTGATCGACGCCGTAAAGCCCTTCCAGTGGCTCAAGTGGAAGCTTCGCTTGCTCGGATTGATG
>NW_021465244.1:0-219 GCF_001605985.2 Dendrobium catenatum
CTAGTTTTTAATAAATTTTTTAATCGGACATGTTTTCGGCATGTCCGACACGTGTCGGAGGAGTGTCGGACGAGTGTCATGTCGGACACGGTGTCGGACATTGCACGCCTCTTTGAGGAGAAGTGTCGGTGCATCATAGATATATGCACATACACATACACGACATGACACTAATATGAGACATGTCTATTATTAAAAATATAGGAAGCGGACATGCAT